>NC_056731.1:377147218-377327218 GCF_019279795.1 Protopterus annectens
AAAGGGAAGCAGAACAAAATACATGGAAATACAGGCAGAATGATAAATGAACACAGCCGCAAGAAAATAATAACAAACAAGGAAAGTATAGAACAGTTCAAGGACAGAAATATGGCTGAGAGAACATGATTGCGTTGAGATGTTTAATGAAACCCAGAATAACTCGAAAGAAAGTACTGTAGATATTTAATGAAAGCATGAAGAAAGAGACTCAAACTTTACTACAGGGGAGGAAGATAAGGGATTAATACATGAAAAGGGAATCTGAGGTACCCTGAAGAAGTATCAGAGTTTGTTGGTAGGTCTGCAACATCAGATGCAAATGCTGGTGGGCAAGATGCTAGAAGAAAATTTCAGCATCAAACAAAATGTTATGGTGCATCCCCATACTGTTTCCATACTGCTTTGCATTGTTTAGACAACAATTTCAGACCTGCATGTAGTTCTGGAGGTCATTCAAGGAAATGGACATTAGTCAGCTGTTAAAAGAGTCCAAAAGAAAAACACTTTCAGGCCATCTAAAATGGAAGTTAAAAAGTGTGAAGGATGACTAGAGGAGCTAGAGCTGTTCTCAGCAGAGTGCACTTGGTTTTGCGTGTGTGTTTTGTGTGTGTGTGTGTGTGTGTGTGTGTGTGTGTGTGTGTGTGTGTGTGTGTGTGTATATACATGTATATATATATATATATATATATATATATATATATATATATATATATATATATATATATATATATATATATCTATATATATACACACATATATATATATATATTTATGGGTCTAATTTGTTTGATAGAAAACACATTTCACGGAAACTCATTTCGTCGAAGCCTCATTTCACTGAAAATGAATTGCCTGAACACAATTCAATGAAAGCTCACTTCACTGAAAACTCATTTGACTGAAACTCATTTTGTCTAAACAGGTATATGCCCTGTTCCCAACTGTAGTGCAATCCTGGAGTTAGTATATATAGTAAGGGGGGGATGTGGGGCACAGTCCCCCACATTCGGAGGTGTGTGAGGCATAACCCCCCACCTATTTTAAATGTTGTAAACCATAGACATGGTTTGTAAGGAGAAAGTGTTACATGTACCTTCTGACATAAGGGTCAAGTTTAGGCAAGGAACTTTTCCTTGCAAGAAATGTTGCACTTGCAAGTTTATTACTGTTGATCAGAAATATGAAAACATGGAGTTAGGTATTATGTTCACACCGAACTTTTATGCCACATGTGATACCACTAACGTAATCTATTTGGCTACATGTGAAAGTTGTGAAGCCTACTATGTGGGAATGACCACACGTAGACTCAAAGATCGGGTCTACAATCATATATATGATATACGAAAGGCAAATACAAACAATGCCTTAGCTAGACATTGTCAGTCATTCCCGACCCATGTTTTTAAGTTTAGGGTCTTACAGATTCTGTATCCCAATAGAAGGGAAGGTAGTGTATTAGGAACCCTTGAGTTGAATGAGTTAAGATGGATCTTAACCCTTAGGGCACATCTAGAACCTGGCCTGAATGTAGCCCTTAGCATTAGACCTGCACTTCTATGAATAACCATTGATGCCATTTGCCTTGTGGTTTTTGTTTCACTTTTCTCCTCCCTTGTGCTCCTTTACATAAGAGCCCTGGGTAGATTGGGCTAAAGTCATAATAATTTTCTATGATGCAAACAGATCTTGGTTTGGGTTGGCCTTTGATTGTTGATTTATGCTTTTATGAGACATATCGATATTTTATTTACATTGTGTATATTAGTTAATTAATTTCATTCATGTTTTTTCCACAACCTTCACATTACCTTTCACACTACCTCTCACTTCCAACCCCCCCCCTTTCCCCTTCCCTTTCTTCTATCTGCATTTTTGCACTTATGGCTTATGCTGATTTTATTAGTCTGCCAATAAGGACAGCATATATTTATTTATTTTTGTGAATATAATATATATAAACCATTTGTAGAACTAATCTCATTGGATATAAATTTTGCAATAACATTCTTAGTATGGAAATATTTTGAAACGATATACATAATTTAGGATGGTATGATTACTTCTGTTTATATAAAAAATGTTTTTAATGTGGACTAAATGGGTTGATTTCATATATGGTCTGATGAAATCTTGAGAAGTTCTTGTAGTGTTTTACTAACTATGACCATTTTTAAAATGCGAATTTATTTCTTTAAACTGATTTAAATTGCCTTTGCCTGCCCAATTATCTGTTAATTAGGGCGTGTTTTTTATATATAAGGACAAGGTATAATTCTGTTTAATGTAACCTGATGAAGCGCACTAGCTAAGTGCGTGAAAGCGCTTGTTCTGTCCTGAAATAAATCCATTGTTTTATTCATCGTGGTGGTTCCAGTGATTTGTCAGATTATTCTACTATACTTTTTCGCTGGCACCTTTGGATGGTCGTGCTGGGTTTGGTGCTATTAGTATTGGCTTGTTTGTTCTTGTTCCTGGCTAGCCGACACGCGATGGAAACACCAAATATTGAACTTGACTATGTCCCTGAAAATACTGGTGATGTTGATAATTGGAATGAGTTGTTCCATCAACGAGAGAATTCTCTCCTGAATTTTGATACCAAAGGTAATACTTCTTTAGCGGTAAATTCAAATATTGAAAATCTACAAGAATTCTATGGAGCGTTAAGGAGCCTGGAAAATGATCTCTATAAGCTTCATAGGCTTATTTGGCAGAGGAAGCACCTAGAGGCGTGCTTGCATTTTAAAGTCATCCCGCTAGGCATGCGCGTCCTCTGCATGCCGAGCTATGGAGAGGCTCATCCGGAGCTCCTACGGAGGTGGCAACAACTAAATATTGACCTTGGTAACAACTATATCAAGCTACTCATTGATTATTTCCAGCCCATAGAGAATGAACTTATCAACAAAGTTGAAGGTGAGCACAAGAATTTGACTTTACTGTATAAAAGTGACTTTTGTGTGTCTAAATTGAACAACATTTTGAAACAACTAACGTTCTATAGTAACAAGCTAGAACAAATTAAGCTTAGGAAGCTTAAACGGGACTGTAGTGATTTCCAATCCGGCCACATTTTTATGTGGCCGAGGTTTAATGAAGCGGTTGCCTCAGGGGAAACTAATGAGCAGACCAATGTAGCTTCTAATGGCACAACCAGTACGACTAACCGAACTGAATCGGTGAACAGTGTTTCTAACAGTGTTGTTTCCACTTTTACTCAATCTGAAGTGGATATTGCTTTGTCGACTTCTTCCATACCTTGTAATCAGCAGGGCTTAAAAATAGTAACGGGAGGAGCAAGACCTAAGGATGGTGTACATCAGTTGAATATTGCCCCAGAAGCAGCGACTGCTTTAAACTTCCCGCTTCCCTACAAACATCGGGCGCAGGCGCGCTCGACAAGCAGAGGAAGGGGCAAACACAAGATGTCGGGCAAGAACCGGGATACCAGGAGGAAGAAATATTAAATACTTTGTATTTTAATATGTCATCTCGAGCCTTAACTGAAGCAGAATGCTCAGTACTAAATAGGGGACTTTCTTTCATTCCCTCTAGAGGGAGTGAACTATCTGATACCCTTATCATGCTCCACAAATTCACCAGAAAAGTGGCCCTCAAGCTCCTATATAAAGACTCTGGTAATGGTGAATGTACGTACAATGCTACAGTTTTAAAAAGAAAGAGTACTTTTGTGCCACCTCTACCAGGCTCGATTGAGTGCTTTCAACGAGCTTGTGAACATGATTTTTATGTTTATTATAGAGAGAAGCGACACAGAAGACTTTTTGTGAACTTGAATAATGCACAAAAACATGGCTTGGAATCTTTATGTAATGATGACAGTCTGGTGTTTAGACCGGCTGACAAAGGGGGGGGTGTTGTAATAATGGATGCTAACTTTTATAATGATTTGATGAAAGAGATGCTAGAGGATGATATGGCCTATTCTCTAATAAGTAAAATAGAAGTTGCCTCGATTATTAGAAACGTTCATGATACAATATATGACCTTTTAATGTCTAGATGCGTTGACAAGTGCCTATATGAGTTTCTAGATATTGAGGCCCCGTTGATTCCTATAATTAAAGGGCTGCCTAAAGTGCATAAAGGGGTATACCCCCCGCCCCTACGACCAATAGTATCTGGAAAGCTTTGGGTCACTGAGCATGCCTCTCAATATGTACAATCTAAGTTAGGCCCATTAGTAGGAATGGTACCTACCATTTTGAAAAATTCATTTAAATTGTTGGAAGACCTTAAAGATGCTTCCTTGCTTGAAAATATGAAGTCAGATACCCTAATGGTTACGTTAGATATAAAGAGTTTATTTACCAGCATACCCAATGAGTTTGGTATTGAGGCTATTAGGAGTTGTCTAAATGAATGTGATAGCATCAATAATAATGATCAGCTAATTATTTGCACCTTGTTGGATTTAATATTAAATAACAACATCTTCATGTTTCAAGACAAGGTATATAGGCAAACATGGGGGGTAGCCATGGGCACCCCCTGTGCTAATGCCTATGCGAATATAGCAGTCTACCAATGGGAGAGGATGTATATTTTTAATGACAAGAATTTCATTGCTAACGCCATTCTATACAGGCGATTTGTTGATGATATCCTCCTCTTTTGGAATGGTAGTGTTGAATCCCTGCATGACTTTGTTAAATACATGGGGTCAACTACATCCTTTCTTGATTTTACATATGAGCTTTCTTTCACCAGTGTCAATTATCTGGATGTAACTATAACCAAGAACGGTATGAATGAGATCACAACCTCCCTATATAGAAAGCCGTGTTGGAGGAATGGCATACTCCATTATGAGAGTATGCACCCGAGGTACATTTTTCCTAATGTGGTAAAAAATCAGATGGCTAGGGTAACCAGACTGTGCAATAATGTTAATGATGGTGACTGTTTATTGGATTTTCAAGCAAAATGTTTTATAAAGAGGGGATATCCCGCTCAGTTAGTAACGAGTCTTAGAAATAATGCTACACCTATTCAGGGAACTTATTTAGAAAAATGTCCTTATAGATATCCTACCAGATTTCATAGAAGTATGGTACAATATGATCTTAAATACACCAATGATGTAAAATACATAAAGGACATCCTATGTAAGAACTGGAAATTGCTTAGTATGAATAGAGATTTGTTAAAAGTGGTAGGGGAATACCCTAGTTTTAGATATAGTAACTGCCTTCATTTAAAAAGACTATTGTGTAAGGAGAAAGTGTTACATGTACCTTCTGACATAAGGGTCAAGTTTAGGCAAGGAACTTTTCCTTGCAAGAAATGTTGCACTTGCAAGTTTATTACTGTTGATCAGAAATATGAAAACATGGAGTTAGGTATTATGTTCACACCGAACTTTTATGCCACATGTGATACCACTAACGTAATCTATTTGGCTACATGTGAAAGTTGTGAAGCCTACTATGTGGGAATGACCACACGTAGACTCAAAGATCGGGTCTACAATCATATATATGATATCTGAAGGCAAATACAAACAATGCCTTAGCTAGACATTGTCAGTCATTCCCGACCCATGTTTTTAAGTTTAGGGTCTTACAGATTCCGTATCCCAATAGAAGGGAAGGTAGTGTATTAGGAACCCTTGAGTTGAATGAGTTAAGATGGATCTTAACCCTTAGGGCACATCTAGAACCTGGCCTGA
The DNA here is from genome assembly GCF_019279795.1 of Protopterus annectens. NCBI lineage: Eukaryota > Metazoa > Chordata > Ceratodontiformes > Protopteridae > Protopterus > Protopterus annectens. The sequence continues at coordinate 377,152,917 of NC_056731.1, forward strand.
ATGTAGCCCTTAGCATTAGACCTGCACTTCTATGAATAACCATTGATGCCATTTGCTTTGTGGTTTTTGTTTCACTTTTCTCCTCCCTTGTGCTCCTTTACATAAGAGCCCTGGGTAGATTGGGCTAAAGTCATAATAATTTTCTATGATGCAAACAGATCTTGGTTTGGGTTGGCCTTTGATTGTTGATTTATGCTTTTATGAGACATATCGATATTTTATTTACATTGTGTATATTAGTTAATTAATTTCATTCATGTTTTTTCCACAACCTTCACATTACCTTTCACACTACCTCTCACTTCCAACCCCCCCCCTTTCCCCTTCCCTTTCTTCTATCTGCATTTTTGCACTTATGGCTTATGCTGATTTTATTAGTCTGCCAATAAGGACAGCATATATTTATTTATTTTTGTGAATATAATATATATAAACCACTTGTAGAACTAATCTCATTGGATATAAATATTTTGTTTGTGGAAATATTTTGAAACGATATACATAATTTAGGATGGTATGATTACTTCTGTTTATATAAAAAATGTTTTTAATGTGGACTAAATGGGTTGATTTCATATATGGTCTGATGAAATCTTGAGAAGTTCTTGTAGTGTTTTACTAACTATGACCATTTTTAAAATGCGAATTTATTTCTTTAAACTGATTTAAATTGCCTTTGCCTGCCCAATTATCTGTTAATTAGGGCGTGTTTTTTATATATAAGGACAAGGTATAATTCTGTTTAATGTAACCTGATGAAGCGCACTAGCTAAGTGCGTGAAAGCGCTTGTTCTGTCCTGAAATAAATCCATTGTTTTATTCATCGTGGTGGTTCCAGTGATTTGTCAGATTATATATTTATGGGTCTAATTTGTTTGATAGAAAACACATTTCACGGAAACTCATTTCGTCGAAGCCTCATTTCACTGAAAATGAATTGCCTGAACACAATTCAATGAAAGCTCACTTCACTGAAAACTCATTTGACTGAAACTCATTTTGTCTAAACAGGTATATGCCCTGTTCCCAACTGTAGTGCAATCCTGGAGTTAGTATATATAGTAAGGGGGGGATGTGGGGCACAGTCCCCCACATTCGGAGGTGTGTGAGGCATAACCCCCCACCTATTTTAAATGTTGTAAACCATAGACATGGATTCTTACAAGTCAAATGAATAACTCATTCCAGAAAATAATATATACCCAAATTAGGTGGGGGCTATGCCCCCCACAACCCCAAATGTGGGGGGCTGTGCCCCCCACACCCTCCCTAAGTCCCTAACTATATATACTAACTCCAAGATCACACTACAGTGGAGAACAGGGCATACACCTGTTTAGACTAAATGAGCTTCAGTCAAATGTGTTTTCAGGGAAGTTAGCTTTCAGTGACTTGTGCTCAGGCAATTCACTTTCAGTGAAATGAGGCTTTGACGAAATGAGTTTCAGTGAAATGTGTCTTCTATCAAAGTAGACCCACATATATATATATATATATATATATATATATATATATATATATATATATATATATATATATATAAAAGTATGTGGGCAGGATTCATGAAACCTCCATGTAAGAGTTAGCAAGTCTTACATGGAGGCTGCAGTTAAACGGTGTGATGTCAGCATGCCATGCATATTCATGAGGGCATGCTGAATCACACCCTAGGCTAACATGGTCCCTGTAGGAAAGTAGGGGGCGTGTCCTTACGGCGAGTCCTGCAAAGGGACACGCTCCCAGAAGAGTCACAGTCCTGAAAGGAAACTCCCACGAGCGAGTCCACGAAAATGTCAAGAAACACACCACACATGCCCCCACAGACTATAAACCCAACTGTAATGTAAAACGTAAAAATTAACAGTTTACATTTTTTTTTTTATAATTTCAAAAATGTTTGCCCGTAATTGCGCTCGTTTGCGCGGGTGTGCCCTTCGCTCAGCCACAGTTAGCAGTCATTGGAAAAGCATAAAAGATCTAAATATGCAAATTAAGCCAAGTAGCAATAGCATAGCGGTAGAGACGTTGGCCAAAGAGAAGGTAGTCACGGTTCAAGCCCCAACAACATCATTTTCTATTTTTAGTGAAATAAGCACGAAACAATCCCCTGATATATATGTACATATATATATATATAACTATAATTTAAGTAAAATGTAATGAAATGGGCCATGTATTTTCGAAGAAATCTGATATAATAAAAAAAAAAATGTATAAGTGCCCATAGCTGAGCAGCTCTCTACCAAGCTGAGTATGACTGCCTGCAGGTGAGCAGTGGTTTAACAGGTGTAATATGAGTGCCCGGAGTTGAGCAGCACTTTAACACGCTGAAACTGTGTGCCCATAGCTGAGCAACACCACACACCGCATAATATGCGTGCTCATAGCCAAATGACGCATAAACCAGCGTAACCTGTTTGCGCTGAGCTGCACAACGCGCCAACCAGCTTACTGGCGGGCAACGTAAGGCAGGCTGTATCAAAGCCGCCTTTACACAGACACACCTCCTAGCCTGTGTAGACAGTCATAAAATAAAAAAAAGCAATGCCCAGGCTCGAACCCAGTATACCTTGCACCATAGTCAAAGTACTGAACCACTCAGCCATGACAGTTGTACTGAGAAATGCAGTATTAGCATATATATAGGAATAAATGGAAATAGAAGCATGACAAAGCAGGTTTTTTCAAGATGATACATTTCCAAAATGGCCAATCACAGATAAGTGCGGGAAAAACGGCATATATAAGCCCCATAGGCGGGAATACACAGCATAACTGATTGTGGAACCTATTTGCAGTCAGGATGGCAGTGTAGGAGAGGGCAGTCACTTCTGAGCACAGAGGTGGGGTGTTGAGGAGTCCAAATATATGGTTTGGCTCCTAGTCCACTATCGCGAGGCTCAACTCAAGCAGGGCCAGGTTCTCTGGGGTGCGTACAAGGCAGAGGCATGGAACCGGTTGGCACATGATCTCACCAGTGCCACAGGCATACCAAGGACTGGTGAACAGGTCTGTCACCACCATGCGGACCTGAAGAGACGAAATCAGGACCAACTGAACCATTGGATCCAGGAGGCCCAGCAAATGCCCAACGCCCCACTGCTGAGTAAGTATCCATGTAATTACGGATGTAAGAAATTATCCTAGCTGATATTATGGGGATGTATGTTCCAATATTACTTCATTTATATTACAGCTGCAGGTGTGCGTTCCGCGAATCGGCGAGCCTATGGTGATAGGATGGTGCGGTTGCGCCACCAGGCAGGTTAGTAATTATTTTTCTGTAATTGTCATACAATATAAGTGAGACAGCTTGTAAAAGAGTTCAGTGTAGTTACATATTATTAAAGTTCAAGTAACACTAGAAGAAAGATTCTGCTAGTACTGTATGATTAGATAAGTGATGCAGCCTGTAATCCAGAAATAAAAATTAAACAAGTCTGAAATAGAGATTTTCCACCTGTATTGTAATATCAGATAACCTGCTGCAGCCTGAAAATTAGTGGTAAACAAGCTAAAGACAATAGACATGTGTCAAATACATCCCCTTTTAAAATCTGCCATCTGAAACAAGTGAGTCTGTTGGAAAGTTTTGTTGTAACCAAGTAAGACATGTTAATAACGCCTATAATTAAGTACCATCTTGAATTGTAAAAATAAAACAAGTGAGAGTGTGAGAAAGAGGTATGAATCAACCAAGAGAGCTGCAATAACTCTTGAATAAAGTATACTACAGTCAGTACATAATGAAATGAATGAGACAGTCACAGCCAAACAGTGAAATGTTTGTAATAAAGTACTGCAGCTGGAATGTGTCTGTCCCACAATTTGGATATGTTGCTGTACCCTTGCAATATGGAGATAGTATGGTTGTATGAAATAATGAACATCCACAGTTGTCTAGAGCCATATAAATCAAATGTAGCAGGATGCTGTACCTAAACACAGCCAGATATGAACGTGTATGAATAAAAATGCAATGTATATTAATGTAGCAGTAACATTCCCATCACCAACATTCCTAAGGTTACATATAGGAAACTGTACTAAGACCTGTAGGGTATATATATCTGCAGCTACTAGAAATGTACAGCATATGTATAGGTAGTTGAAGTTGTTAATGAAATATTTCTTCACCCTACCCTGTATTCACAAATAATGCCATTCCACACCAAACTGGGTATGTGTATTCACAATTAACTCCTATGGACATTTGTCCTGTTGGTTCATACATATTTGCATGTACGTTGATGCATGTGCCCTGTTCACATATCCAAACCTGATGGCCTGTTGCCATCAGTCAACCCTGCATGCTGTTGGATTGTGTACTGTTGTTCAAAATATACATGTGTTATGCTTGCTGTTCAATGTTTGGAATACATGGGTGTTTGGTTAATGGGAATACTGGTGCATGCTGTTACAACTAATTTTGAATGGTATTGTTTATTACTAACCCAAAATGTCATAAAATATTGCTAAACATAGGACAACAGGGAAGGCGGGTTCCAGCGGACCCACCTCTCCCACCTCAGCTGGCGAGTGCACCTGACACTAGTGCCCAGGCCGGAACCTCCTCCGGTGGCCCTGCGCCATCTTCAGGTGGAAGCGCTGCAGGGGATGGGGCTTGTCCCCCCTCTGCAAGCGTGGACAGAGGAGAATGTCCACTCACCCCCCAAAGTGTCCGGTCTATGGTGCGTAGCGAGATCAGGCATTCTGTGCTTGAACCACTACGCCAGCTTGAGGCATGGGTGGCGCAACTCACGGGTGTGCCTGCTGCCCATCCTATACAGCCCCCAGCACAGCCCCGTCCTGGGTAGTGAAGGCTGCAGTGGCAACTGCCCATGGGTGGGGATCTCAGTTCCACTGTTGCCATCTGTGGGCTCATGGGCTTGAGATATCCAAACATCTGTCCCCGTCAATTGTGTTCCCCCCCCACATGTGTCATACTGAGCCAATGTATGCATCTTGTTTGTCTTGTCTGTTAACCTCCCCTACCTACCTCCCCAAATATACCTACTTCCTGTAACTCACATTCCACTCTCACCTGAAAAAAAAATAAAAAAGGACACTCTGTTCCCGCAAAAAAATTACGCCCCATACATAGCTGCCCATTTTGCAGACGTGCCTGCTGGACATGTGAACTGGTAATTAGAATTGGCTGTACAACATATTTTGTTGTCCTCACCCCTCTCTCAGGAGTGGAAGGTTTCAAATTTCACGCCAAATTACACACATATGCACAGCTGCTGCTGATAAAGAAATGGGCAGCTATGGGCCTTTCCTACATCCTTCCTGCAAATCCCAAGCTTGTTTTCCTACTGTCCTACCCTCTTTGTGCCCCCTTTTTCACCACTTTCCTATCTCCCCATTTTCTTTTCTTTCAAAGAAATTAGCGCGGGTGTGCGCGAGAGTAAGCACTTTTAAGCAGTTGTAAGTGGGTGTGTGCTTGTGTGCGCTTAGCTAAGTGTGTGTGCGTGAAGCTAAGCGACAGTGCATATGTGTGAGCACCGCGCAAACCAGCGCTAACCCACTTACAACTGCTTAAAAGTGCCTTAGTCACTCTGAATGACAAGGCCTGCAGTCTGCTCAGCAGCAAAATAAAATTCCTCTGTCAGTCTCGAACCCAGGACCTTGGAATCACTAGTCTGCATGACTTACCACTAAGCCATGGTTGATACACAAGAACTTTGTGCTGAAAGCAATATATCATGAAATAGTAGGACTGAATGTAAAGGGAATATAGGAAGCTTATTACACAAAGCTTTTCTTGTATCTTTACTGGCAATTCTTGTGGATTTGCATTACATTAGTGTGAGAAGAGAAACAGCCATGCTAGTAGGTAGCTAGTAGGTAATAATGTGACAGTAGCACCTTGCTAACCACACACAATATCAGAGCAGGATAAACACCACCATATTTGAATAGGTAAGAGGCCAGACCTTGCAACTGTGACTGATTTACAGGGATGTTCCTGATTTGCAAACAAATGTTAACTGTGCCCCACTGACTCCCTGTGAAATGTACTAACAGTAGGCAGAAAGGTGTGGAATCCACGTAATGGTAACTGTCAATTACTTAAAGTATGCACTACTTGCATGTCAGAAATGGTGTAGTAATACATATGCTCAAAATACCCCACAGTCACAACTGCAGAATATCTGAAATATATCACGGGTGTATCCCACTGATATGTACCATTCCCTGAGGCTGCTAAAAGATACACCTGAGAGTATCTGAGGCCTGCAAGTGTCACAAACTCACAGGCATATGATTCGGTCTGCTGTCACACACTCTGTGAATAGCTGTAGAATTGCTTCCACAAGCACACCCTCATGTAGGAGTACAACCCAGAAATATCAAAGGATGTAGCCAACTAATAAAATAAGGACAGTATTGCAGTTTACAAGCGCTGCATGTGCCTGATATCCATAACTGTTAGTATAAAGTAAAAGGCCCCACTACTGCTCAGCAGCAAAATAAAATGCCCTTGTAGGTGTCAAGCCCCACACCTTGGCCAGACCAGACTGCATGCAGTACCACCAAACCACACCAAACATATAAGGAATTGCTGCTGAAAGAAATATATCAGGCATTACAAGGAGTGAATGTAAATGGAAAATAGGAAAGCCATAGCAACACATTCCAGTAAAGACACCTAGCAGGCCTTCAAGGAGTGAATGTAAAGGCTAAATAGTGAAGCCATAGCAACAAATTTCAAGAGCCACTGCTGTATACCAGTTAATCCACAAGTCCCACAGGAAAGCACATACTCCCATTTAAACCGTATTAGTATTATTAGGTGTCAGTTAACATACGCACTGAGAAGAATGAACTGGAAGAAGCAACAGTCAGGTTTCAGTACAACATGCATTTCAGTGCCTACAACACAGCCTTAAATATGAGAGACATACCAACCTTTACACTCACAAAACAGTGTCCACAGCATACCAGCATGGTCCCCACCTTGAAAATCTGAAAGGGCTACGCCTACCTAACCTAACATTTTATAGCACTGTCCTGAAATCACAGTGAGAACTGCAATTACCACACAGCAGGCTGCATGCAATTAGTAAATGCTGGCTAACAATTGGTGCAGAGGCCATCACATGCATATGTGCAAATACCTACAAAAGCAGCCTGTACTCCCAGTCCACACATGCAATAGTTTCATTGCAACAACTGGAGGGAGAGACAGAGAGAGAGAGAGAGAGAGAGAGAGACAGAGACAGACCAAAAATAAATAAATAAATAAAAATAAAAAAACATCAAGCCAACCATCAGCAAGCCAACCATCAGCAGGCCAGCCAGCAGCAAGTCATCCCAAACAGCAGTGAGAAACAAAGGTAATGTAAACTACATAATCTAATAATCTACATACTGTGAACCCTCCATATGTGTTAGCAGTCTGTATCTATATATATATATGAATATGTGCATAGGGCAGGGGACATACTGCAACTGTTAGTGAAGGCTGGACATACATATGTATTTGAAGGCTGCTATGTGCACATATCAGTGTAGGTTGTAGTACAACGTACAATGTAGGTTGTACAGTAATGGATGTTTAGCAGTATGTTAGTGTGTGTATTTGTATGTGTAAATAAAAAAAAAAATATATATATATATATATATATATTTATATATGTACATATATATATATATATATATATATATATATATATATATATATATATATATATATAATATGCATATATGTGTACATAGATAGAGAGGGATGTATAAACAGATAGACATATATAGATAGATAGAATATGTATATACATATATATGTAATAGACGCATACATATATAGATATATATAGATACATACACATATACAGACAGATATGAATGTCTAGAGATATATATGTATATGAATATCTCTCTCTCTCTCTCTATATATATATATATATATATATATATATATATATATATAGCCTGGTGACAAAGGCATGGACTGAACACCAGTGTGGATACTGGAGTACCATACCCCATTCCAAAACACTTTCACCACTAACCACCACATAGGTGGTTGCCTGCCTACTACTGGATGTGTCAGAAGGGAACATGGGAAACAAGTGCACAATAGCCTCCCCTTTGATATTCACAGTGGCACACTAGTCTTGTAATCCCTGTACATGGTATGTGTCAGCACAAATGGTGTGTCAGCTAGGGAAATGTAGGTCACTGTACCCCTCTACACCTCACAATGTCCTACATGGTATGTACCTCCCATGACAACTACAGAAAGGGAGAAGGACACAGTCATACCTAACAAACAGTGATAATGCCCGCAAACACATTACCTATGCAGAGTGACTGACAAAACCACAGATAGAGTGCCTTTCATACTACCTACACAGAGGTTACCACTGCTGGATATACATAGTTAAGTCACACCCATAACAGTTGTCCAACAACCATGGTAACACCTCACAATATCCCCAGCCTAAATGACCTATGTCTGTCATCCTTGGCACTGCAGTAAAGAGCACATGGTGGAGGTACAGGTTCCTACCCACAAATCAGTCATACCCTGGAGTAAGCCACCCAGCATTAAGAAGCAAGGATCCTCATTAGTAGATGTCAGACATACCCCTGTTGAATGTTATGCAGATAGGTAATATGCCATATGAATCACCCTGTGTAACTGTTTGACAGGAGCAAGTACAATCACATTACATGTGTCCCAAGGAGCAGGGTAGCATAACAGTATGCTGCTGTAGGCCCAGGGCCAATAGCATACTACCTACCTATGACACAATGCACACACACATGTACTCATTGCAATACCAACTATGTAAGGTGAAATGAGTGTGCCACTGACTGTGTGCAAGGTCTGTAATGGTGTGATTGCTCAGCATGACTTTGTGTCTGTCATGGTAGTGTGTGTCCTTGGTGTGAGGCCAGAGAAAGATGTGTCAGGTATTGGGATACAAACATACTACATTGCCATATGTTGTGCTGCGGTTCCCTGTATATGACTGCGGTGTAGGTAGGGGTATGACCGCAAAGACTAGGGTGCATTACCATTGAAATTTTAACTGTGCATTGCATGCATTACATGGGATGACAATGTTCCCCATCCATTACCTTGATACATACCCCCAGTGTGAGGTTGTGCATTGGACCTCAAACACTGTGCTGACTGCTGGTGTATACTAGTTTGTTGTATGGAGTGTGCCAGGCACTGTCACACAGTTGTTGGCTGAGCACTGATATGTGGTCATTTACATGTGTATCCCCCGATAGACAGACAGATGCTATATATGGCAGTTCAGTGATATCACTACAGTAGAGTATTATGTGTGCCATATTACTTGCTCACATATTTTTCTTTTCCTTCCAGGGCGATGGTGCATCAGCGCAACCCCTCTTACTTGGCTGCAAGAGGATGAGGAGATACACAAGAGCCTGGTGTGGGATTTTGCCACACTCTTTTCCCTGACCAGCCAGAACCAGCAGGAGAGGGCTGCACTGTGGCAAGACCTAGTCCGTTGGGTAAATGACATAGGCATGCATAACCGGACATATGAGCAGGTACGCCATCACTGCAGTGATTTAATTAATAATGTCAGTCAGCATGCGTCTGATATCCACAGGCAGCAGCTTGCCACAGGTGGTGGGGCATCTATACACCCCCACCCCACCAGACTGGAGGAGCTCCTCCTAAGTGTTGTGGCTCCAGCCCAAAAACAACAACATACACAGACGTATGTAATGATGGAGGCTGGAGCCACCCAGCATGTGGACATGGAGCGTGCAGGTAACATGCCATATCTATAGCTGACTGTTCTCTACACTGGTAGTTTATGCATGTGTGAGATGTGTACTGTGTTTGTAGCTGTTATCCTGGAAATTATTGTGCAAGATTGATATTCTCAATATCAGCAGTAGACCTGTGAAAGCCAACTGTTGTACTACTGTACTGTATCATACTCACAGTATCAATGGCACAGCTGTGCCCACTGACAATAAATGTCTTATTTGTGCAGGTCCCTCTGGAGTAACAGCAAGGCAGCCAATCCATGCTGGTGAGTGTGTAATAACAATACTTTTAATACTAATGATAATAATAGTAATAATACCCTCAAACAGTATTGCTATGTGTTGGATTGCAGGTGTGTTTGTGTCTGTGTGTTTGTATCTCATGTACTGAGGAGTGTGCATGTGCCCATGTGTGCATATGTGCATGTGTGCATGTGCCCATGTGTGCATTTGTGCATGTGTGCATGTGTGCATGTGCCCATGTGTGCATGTGCCCATGTGTGCATGTGTGCATTTGTGCATTTGTGCATGTGTGCATGTGCCCATGTGTGCATTTGTGCATGTGTGCATGTGTGCATGTGTGCATATGCCCATGTGTGCATGTGTGCATGTGCCTGTGTGCATCTGTGGTAACATTGAGTACACATTGTAAACTGTGTTTCCTGTCTTCCTCTCACAGGTTATGGTGTTGCTCTGGTGGTGTGCAGCAGGGAACCTGAAGCCACTGCTGGGGATAGTGATAATGATGATACATGTGTAATGGCACAGAGAGGTGTGACAGGGTCTGTTGTTGGTCAGCCAATCGACAGTACACAGCAGTCAACCCCATCAATGCGTACAGTCATCCTGCCAATACATCCATTTTCACCAATATCCTTAGGTGAGGGACAGCATACAGTGGGCATTGACCAGGGTAATGTGGTATCAGTGGCACATGCATCCCCTCACAGCAGCCATGGCCATGACATGGTACCACACAGGCAGATGTCCAGGGGTTCTCGTGGGAGCATCCGTGGTCATACTGCCCCTGTCAGACGTGCCCACAGAGGTCTTTCAACCTCAGCTATGTTCCGGGATGTAATTCAGGCACAGGTACGTATGGAACGGTACACCAGACAGGGTCTGAGGGAGCTTAGAGCACATTGCACTGCTATAAATGACACTATGCGTGACGTTGCGGCTGCCATCCGTAATTTCACCGAGGTCATTGATAGACGTTGGGGGGACACATTAGATCTGTTCCACAACTAAATGTCCATGAACCAGGGCAATGCAGGACGGTTGAGGCGTCGACGTGGACGTATGCCAGCAACATCAGCAGCTGGCAGTCATTGCAGACGACAACAAAACCGCAGCTGCTCCCATAGTGCTAGTACCAGCCCCAGCAATGCTGGGTCTGTGCTGTCATCAGACCAACCTAGGAGACCACGTGCACGTGGCTCTGGACAGTCCCAGCATGGACATGTGTCCAGTCATCAACCAACTGCTTCTGATGACAGCACCCAGTCTGGCTTATTACCTGATACTGTCCGTAGCACCGCTGCCAGGCACAGGTACCATGTCCAAGGCCAGAGACAGTGATCTGTATGACCTGGCAGGTACAGTCTGTGGCTGTCCACAAACACCCGTATATGGCAGCCACGAGGTGGAACTGTGTGCATGCATACACACATGCATAATGCTAACACCTAGGGCTAACACATACACGCACACACCGCATCAACATTGCCCCATCTTGTACTGTTGTCCCTCACTAACACACACACACATACATGTCGATTGGATGTATCAGTGGCAGACTCAGGCATACCAAGTACACACCCTGTGCATATGATGAAACTGTGCCACCTCCTGCAATCTGTAACATTGATGCAGGAACAGGTTAACATGGTGCTGATGCACAGGGTGACTACATAGAAGTGTAGTAATATTATCATGTTGTTAACAGTACAGTGTAATGATATCATTGTGGGTATATCCCAGCATGCCTGATGCATTAACAGTATGATTGTCGTATTGTTTTGTACACCACTATTAATTACAAAAGTGTAATGTCTGCACATCTTTGCATTCTGGTGGTAAGGCTGAAAACACAAGGCCACCTACATAGATAGCACAGGGGATAAGAAAATGGAAGTAATGATACTCAATGCCGGACATGTAAACCGCAAGATGCATGCAGTGCAAACTCTACTCTGCATGGAGAATGTTGATATCTGTGCAGTAATAGACAACAGGTTCAAGACTCCCAAGAGCACCCTAGCACTACCAGGTTACACCTCATACCATGCTTGACAGCCCCAAAACACAGAACTAACTATGACAGGAGGGTGAGTCTCATTAAATGTCAAGGATACTGTGGTGGCAGGACAGGTAGCTTACATCCTTCTAAGTTGGGAATTGCTGATTGAGGGCTCAGTGTCTGTTATTCTAAAAGTGTATTAGTTCTGGTTTACGCACTTGGGCTTCAGGCCAGTTATTTTACATTAAGAAGGTTCATGGTCTGCACTCTTGTGGGATGAGAGGCTGGACTCTGCCCTTCTGAGCTGGGAATTTCTGGTTAAAGGCTTATAGTGCCTGCATATTTGAACTGTTTCATGCTGAAATTGGTACACCTTGTTTGCTGTAACATAGACTAGATCCAGGCCTGCTGAATCTAGCTTTATTTGTATGCTTGTTTGCTTGTTATTTCCCTGAAACGCTAATTCCACCTAAAATGCGGCTTTTCAGCGCTTCTGTGGATCCCTAGTGACATCTGCATTGCTTACTGTCCTTATTTCCTTGTTTCACTTGAAAGAAAGTTACTGTTTGTCATTTTTGCATTTAAGTTACCTGTAACACATTGCATTTAAGTTACCTGGCACTTGCTCACTAAAGCAATTATATAAGTCAGCACTAAAAAATTAAAAGCACTACACCCTCACAAACACCCCTTGAGTACCTTGTTCCCCATTGGCCCTTTTTTTGTCAATTATAAAGGAATTCCCAATACTATTTTAGCATGTCCAAAGGTCAGTTGTCAATCTCCTCTCCAGTCCAGCTGGTGAATATGGGAATTTTGAGGCAATGTTACAACTGCCTCATGTACACATACAACCCTCTCCTCCTCCCAACAAATTCCAACATATGTGAGAGATGCAACCATATAGCCAAACTGGAGGCTAAGCTCTCTCAACTCAGTACTGGCGAAACCTGTCAGGAGGCGAAGGAAACCACACTCACTACAATTCCAGTCTCACATAGACCTACCACGACAGCAAACCAAACACATAAACACACAAAAACATACTCGGAGGCTCTAAATAGAAATCTGCCTAAGCAGCAGAGATGTCCAAAGCAGACACCCAAGCAACCGCTACCCCAAAACAAAACACGTGCAACACATAGCTCACAAGGCCAGTGTGCCGAACAGTCACACCCCTTAAGGCTAAACAACACACCTGATACACTTGTAATAGGTGACTCTATCGTCAGGCACACTGACGTCCCACTCACCAGGCTGAACAAGACGAAGGTCACGGTGAGCTGCCTGTCAGGTGCTAGGATCCGCCACATAACACAAGCACTCAGGTCACTCCAAGGCAAGTACAAATATGACTCAGTCATTGTCCATGTTGGTGTGAATGACCTGAGATGTACCTCCCTGGACTACATGAAAAGAGACATAAAGGTGCTCTCTGAGCATGTGGCCCAGGCCGGTATGACCCTGACCTTGAGTAGCATCTTACCCTCACCAAGAATGATGCCACAATATGAAGACAAGATGATCAATTTCAACAATTGGCTTAAGTATTGGTGTCATTCAAAGAGGATCCCATGCCTGTCAGCCTGGGATGACATGCTCGACAAGCCACGATGCTTTGCTAGGGACGGCTTGCACCCGTCACCCCTGGGCTTTCAGATATTGGCAAAGGCTCTTGCTACCCCCATAGTGCCTTTTTTAGGCAAGGCTCAAAAGACAAACCCACCTCCATAGGTATCACAAGGGATAAGAAACTAAGGGTAATGCTACTCAACGCCAGAAGTCTAAACCTCAAGATGCATGCACTGGAAACTCTCCTTAGCATGGAGAACATCGATATCTGTGCAGTAACAGAAACCTGGTTCAAGGCTCCCGAAAGCAGCCCAGCACTACCAGGTTATACCTCATACCATGCTTTTCGGCCCCAAAACTTGGACCGAACCAGAAAAGGAGGGGGGAGTATCAATATTCGTCAAAGATACCCACACCTCCAGGTTGGTGGCACAGCACGAAGCATCAGAGAATATCCATGTGCAACTAACAGTGGGTAAAACTGCCTTCCAGTTTATAGCCTGCTACAGACCACCCTCCCATACCCAGGAACCCCACTCAGCCTTCCTGAGAACACTGGAAAATATGAAGGTTCATCCAAACACCATTATATTAGGCGACTTCAACTACCCAAACATAGACTGGGAGCATTACTCTAGCTCCAACACCCTCGCTCAAAGGTTCCTAGAATTTATAAACTCAAATGCTATGGAACAACTTGTTACTACTCCCACAAGAGGGGAAAACATACTGGACTTGATCATCATCAACATGGGGACTCTATGCTCCAGACCAGAAGTGTATCCCTCACTGGTAAGATCAGACCATAAACTAATCTCACTGGATATTCACATCCCGACCTCACCCCCTGCCCAGACAACCACAGTGAAAAACTTCTCTAAAGCAAATTTCACACTCCTCAAAACCGAGGTGGAATCCTTCAAAGCCCCTGGGCCTGTGGAAAATACGGCCCAGACCGCAGAATCCTTTATAAACGCATTCTATGAACACCTTCAGGAATGCATTGATCATGCAATCCCAAATAAAACCAAGACCCAATCCTCGAAAGGCAGACGTCCTGTCTGGTGGACCCCAGCCATAAACAAACTATACAATAGAAGGAGGAAGCTACTACATGATAGAGCAAAATCCCAAAAAGGGAAGGCATCTTTGATCAATGTTAGCAAAAAATTATGAGCACTCATAAAATCATCTAAGGCCAGCTTTGAGAGAAAAATTGCACAGGACACTAAAGATAATCACAAGGCTTTCTTTAGTTATGTTAGGAACCTGGGTGGGAATTCCCAGATATGCTCAGAATTAGTCCAAAATGACAAAAAATACACCGAACCCACAGACATTGCCAACATCCTAGCTGACAGGTTCAGTGCAAACTTCCCCCCCCCTCCCCACCAAAAGGGCAAAAATCTATCCCAGCAGAGTGCTGCCCCCCTGACATCTCAGATACTCAGGTAAGAGCCGCCCTCTCCAAAGCAAAAAACACAGCATCAATGAGACCAGACGGTGTCCCGGGCTGTGTCCTACATGAACTCCAAGAAGAGCTAAACCCAAACATAAAACTACTGTTCAATCTCAGCCTTACCACAGGATATGTACCCAAAGAGTGGCATATAGCAACAGTGGTCCCTCTACACAAAGGTGGTGCCTCAACGGTTCCTGGAAACTATCGCCCCGTAAGCCTGACTAGCTTGGTCTGCAAAGCTATGAAAAGGATAGTCATGGACCTCATAAAAAAAAGATATTGGGGACCTACAGACACTGGATCCTACCCAGTTCGGCTTTGTTAAGGGCAGATCCTGCCTCTTAAACCTGGTTGATTTCTTTGAAACAGTCACCAAGGCCATTGACGAGGTGAAGGTGGTCCACACAGCCTACCTGGACCTCGCAAAAGCCTTCGATACAATACCCCACTCGGGCATTATAGATGAGCTCACCAGCTTAAATATAAACCCCTATGTCACTAGATGGGTTGCAAACTGGCTCAAGGACAGAACCCACATGGTTAGAATTGATGGAGCCATGTCAGACTCCAAACCAGTTACAAGTGGCGTCCCACAAGGCTCAGTCCTGGGACCTCTCCTGTTGGGTATATATTTCTCGGAGGTACAGACCAACACGGAAGGACTGTGGCTGACCAAGTTCGCAGATGACTGCAAACTGGGCGCTATAATCGACTCTCCAGCTGACACAAGCATCCTCCAAAAGGGCCTCATAGAAACAGACAACTGGTGCCAGAGCCATGACATTAAGCTAAACGCCAAAAAGTGTATAGTCATCCCCTTTGGCAAAAACAAAGTGCCCACAAATTACCACATAGGTGGTAATCCATTAAGTATGGAAGAAGTAATTAGGGACCTGGGGACCCAAGTTGATGGCAATCTCTCATTTGACAACCACGTGGCCAAAGTGGTTAGAAAAACATTTTATATAGCCCACCTAATCATGAAGGGATTCACATCTAGATAAGGGGAGGTCATCGTGCCTCTTTACTCATCCCTCATCAGGCCCATAATTGAGTACAATGCCTCTTTTGGGATGTACCTTACCAGGCACCTGCAGCAACTGGAAAGACCCAAAAGTACCTCACCAAGAGGATCAAAGGGCTCAAACAGATGCCATATGCTGCCCAGTTAAAGAAACTCCAGCTCTACTCAGTGGCATACCGCCTGCTCAGAGGCGATCTGTGCATGACGTATAATGCCATGTCCAACCCGGAATTAATGGACATGCTGCACCTCAGAAAATCCAAATCCCATCGAGCTAAGCGCTCGAGAGACTTGAACCTCAGCACTGACATAAATAGGACATGCTGAAGGGACTGATTCATAACCCAGAGACTACCTTCACTCTGGAATAAAATCCCAGTCCAGGTTAGGCAGAGTCCCTCATTGACTCTCTTGAAGAGGAATCTTGATGAGTGGATGGGGGATCGTAGGTTTACCCCGGGTATCACTTCTGTGTCACTGTTAGACAGAGGCACAGTATACTAACCTCGAAAAAGGGCATAGCAAAATTAATTTAAAATGGGTGGCGAAAGCCAAACACACTCTGGCTAGGCTTATAAATGCCCTAGGGCAGATAGCCTAGTATGAACCTATGAACCTATGAACCTATACCCACACCCCCAGGTTGTTGCCACAGTGTGACGCATCACAGACTATCCACGTGCAACTAACAGTGGGTTAAACTGACTTCCAGTTCATAGCCTGCTACAGACCACCCTCCTAAACCCAGGTAACCCACTTGGCCTACTTAAGAACACATGAATATATGCAGGTGTCTCCAAACGACAATATATTGGGCAGCTTCATTTGCCCACACATAGACTGGGAGCATTACTATAGCTCCAACACCCTAGGCGAAAGGTTCCTAGAATCCATACACTCAAATGCTATGAAACAACTTGTTACCACTCCCACAAGAGGGGAAAACATGCTGCACCTGATCATCACCAACATGTGGACTCTATGCTCCAGACCAGAAGTGTATCCCTCACTGGTAAGATGACACCATAAAGTAATCTCACTGTATATTCACATACCAACCGCAGCCCCTGCACAGAAAACCACAGTCAAAAAGTTGTGTAATGCAAATTCCATGTATTCACCTGAGGCAGGCTTCACACAAGGGAACTATTTAAGGTCACAGGTACATATGTCTATGTGGCAAACAGATACCTCATGTGTGGATTGAAATTACTGATGTAATATATGTCATACAATATTAAGAGCAACACCCAACACACATGGACAAACTGTGTGACAAAAACACACATGGCATTTGTAGGATTCAAACCTCTGCCTAACTATGTTATGACCCTTGAGGAGAATGCATTAGCAGAGTGTGCTATTGACATTGCTGGGAGGTTTTTCTTCTCCTGCTATACTTATAGAGTGCTGACATCATCAGTGTTTAGAAAGAGGAATGTACATCATGTAGTGTGTTCTTCTAGTTGCCAAAAGGGACATTTGATTCAAACCCCTACCTAACTATGTTATGACACTTGAAAGAGACACATTAGCAGAGCGTGCTATTCGCATTACTGAGAGGTTTCCCTTCTCCTGGTATACTTATAGGGTGCTGACATCATCAGTGTTTAGAAAGAGGAATGTACATCATATAGTGTGTTCTTCTATTTGCCAAAAGGGACATTTCTTTCAATGGAATTGCACACACACTTGTTTCTCTTCTCCTGCTATACTTATAGAGTGCTGACATCATCAGTGTTTAGAAAGAGGAATGTACATCATGTAGTGTGTTCTTCTAGTTGCCAAAAGGGACATTTCTTTCAACGGAATTGCACACACACTTCTTTCTCTTCTCCTGCTATACTTATAGAGTGCTGACATCATCAGTGTTTAGAAAGAAGAATGTACATCATGTAGTGTGTTCTTCTAGTTGCCAAAAGCGACATTTGATTCAAACCCCTACCTAACCATGTTATGACACTTGAAAGAGACACATTAGCAGAGCGTGCTATTCAAATTAGTGGGAGGGTTCCCTTCTTCTGCTATACTTATAGGGTGCTGACATCATCAGTGTTTAGAAAGAGGAATGTACATCATGTAGTGTGTTCTTCTAGTTGCCAAAAGGGACATTTCTTTCAACGGAATTGCACACACACTTGTTTCTCTTCTCCTGCTATACTTATAGAGTGCTGACATCATCAGTGTTTAGAAAGAGGAATGTACATCATGTAGTGTGTTCTTCTAGTTGCCAAAAGGGACATTTCTTTCAACGGAATTGCACACACACTTGTTTCTCTTCTCCTGCTATACTTATAGAGTGCTGACATCATCAGTGTTTAGAAAGAGGGATGTACATCATGTAGTGTGTTCTTCTAGTTGCCAAAAGGGACATTTGATTAAAACCCCTACCTAACTATGTTATGATACTTGAAAGAGACACATTAGCAGAGCACGCTATTCGCATTACTGGGTTGTTTCCCTTCTCCTGCTATACTTATAGGGTGCTGACATCATCAGTGTTTAGAAAGAGGAATGAACATCATGTAGTATGTTCTTCTAGTTGCCAAAAGGGTCATTTCTTTCAAGCAGAATTGCACACACACTAACCCCCCCCCCAAACGCACACACTGAGCATTTGCAAGATTTAAACCGCTGCCTAACTATGTTATGACACTTAAGAAAGACGCATTAGCGGAGCGCGCTATTCACATTACTGGGAGTGTGCAATTCACATTACTGGGAGGTTTCCCTTCTCCTGCTATACGTATAGGGTGCTGACATCATCAGTGTTTAGAAAGAGGAATGTACATCATGTAGTGTGTTCTTCTAGTTGCCAAAAGGGACATTTCTTTCAAACAGAATTGCACACACACTAACCCCTATTCGCATTACTGGGAGGTTTCCCTTCTCCTGTTATACTTATAGGGTGCTGACATCATCAGTGTTTAGAAAAAGGAATGTACATCATGTAGTGTGTTCTTCTAGTTGCCAAAAGGGACATTTCTTTCAAACAGAATTGCACACACACTAACCCCTATTCGCATTACTGGGAGGTTTCCCTTCTCCTGCTATACTTATAGGGTGCTGACATCATCAGTGTTTAGAAAAAAGAATGTACATCATGTAGTGTGTTTTTCTAGTTGCCAAAAGGGACATTTCTTTCAAGCAGAATTGCACACACACTAACCCCCCCCCCATTCCCAATCAAACACACACTGTGCATTTGCAGGATTCAAACCCCCACCCGAACTATATTATGACACTTGAGAGTGACGCATTAGCAGAGCATGTTATTCAAATTACTGGGTAGCTTTCCTTCTCCTGCAGTATTTATAGGGTGCTGACTTCATTATTTATAAAGAGGTATGTACATCTATTACTATCTGTCAGTAAGGGGGATAGCATATATATGCATTAACAGATGCCTACTTCAGGGTCACATATGCACATCAGCACTGCCAGGTTATGTTTTATACCATGCTTCGTGACCACAGGACTTGTAACACACAACACAACCAGTTCAGACCACCCCTCCCATATCCAGGAACCACACTTTGCTTCCCTGGGAACAATGTAGGATATGAAGGTGTTCACATACACCATTACAGTGGTTAACTTCAGGTACAGGTATATTGAGTGGGGAACTACTCAGGCCTCAACAACATCACCCTACAGCCACTACAATTTGTGAATCCATGTGCTATGGCAGGACCAATCACCACAGCCACAATGGGGAATACATATTGGACCTGACCATCTGCAACATGGGGACTCTATGTTCCACACCAGAGGTAGACCACCATTGTTAATATCTGACCATAACCAACTTCCCCTGGACATCCATATCCCATCCCCACCACCAGGCAAGGAAGTCACTGCAAACAAAGTATTTATCAAAATCAGACTTTGCACTTGTGAAGACTGGGGTGGAAGACTTCAAAGGACCCATGCTGGAGGATTATACAGGACACTCTGCATAATTCTTGACAATTGCATTCTATGAGCATCCGGAAGGTTTGCATTGATCATGCTATCCCAAATAAACCCAAGACTCCTCCACAACAGGAGACCTGTCTGGTGTACACCAGCCATATATAAGCTGTACAACAGAAGGAGGGAGCTAATACATTACAGAGCAATATCCCACAGAGGGAGGACGTCTCTGAACAGTATTGGCAAGACACTTCAATCCCTCAAAATCATCACTTCAAAGTGTTGACAGTGAAATTGTCCAGACACTGCAGATAAGGCTCTCCTCAGTCTGTAATTGATGCCCAATTATTGTTATAAGTCCTCGCCAACCCTCTTCCAGCAAACTCCAGCCACATGCATGTGACATCGAAATTTCAACCCCTGAGATCTCCACTGTGTCCCTGCTTGATGGAGGCACAGCACACTAGCCTTAAACGGTGCCTTCTGTGACCTACTTTACAGAGGCACAGTAGCCTACTGTACTGGGGAGGCAGACGCCAAACACACTCCGGCTAAGCTTATGTATTCCCTAGGGCAAACAGCCTAGTATTGACCTCTACACCCATATGTTTAATTTTCAGATGCACAATATTTGTTGCTGATAAACTGTTTGCAGGTCTTTATTGCCATAGCTTTCCCTGTTTCTATGAACAACTTGTGTATCTGTGGAAGATGTTTGAATATGAGAGGGATCCACTATTTTACTTATGTCTCTGTTGTCATTTAACTGTGTGCACTGGGCAGATTGCTGTATTGTGGGGGTATTGTGGGAGGTTCCTGGCTTAACACATACAAATGCCAGATATGTGTGGCCAACTGCTAAACTGAGACATGGCCTAAGTGTGTGAGCATGTCCAGTTCAGGCTTTCCATGGCTTGTTGCCTGACATATGTCTCATTTATCAAAGTGTACGAGCATGCCCAGTATGAGCTTTCCATATGTTGAGATCTGAGGTCCACCACATTTGTGGTTGTGTGTGAACTTCAACAATATTTCACATTTATAGTTGTGTGTTGGAAGTCATGTTGTGTTCTTACTGCCCAACTGCTTTGTGTCTGAACCCAACAGAGATTATACTGTGCCTGCAGGGTTTCCATGGGATAGTTTGCATACAGTTGTCAACATCCTTTCATACTGACCAAACATTGTAATATTGTGTAGTGTACTGGTTCAGTATTTTCACTGTGGTGGAGAGTATCCTGGGTTTCAGTCCTATCACTGCTTTAAATATTCATAGTGAGCACACCAGACTGGTTAAGGGCCAGTTGTGCAAATATGACCATGTTGCATTTTGTTCAGATATGGACTACTTAAACCAGGCTTGTCCAACATTGGTAGTGTATTCCGCAACTTGGGTGGACATTGACAAACACTAGCTATGTGCCCTAGGCCATTTCTAATGCTAGTCAGAGAGTGTGTTTGTCCTTCAACACACTTTGCCATGACATATTTCAAGGTTAGTATACTGTGCCTCTGTCTACCCATGACATAAAATTGATACCCAGGGTATACCTACCATCTCCATCCACTCATCAAGATTCCTCTTGAAGAGAGTCAATGAGGGACTCTCTGGCTAACCTGTACTGGGAGTTTACTCAAGAGTGGAGGGAGCTTCTGGGTTTATGGATCAATCACTACAGCATGTCCTATTTATGTCAGTGCTGGGGTTCAGGTCTCTCATGTGCATAGCTCACTGGCATTCAGATTTTACAAGGTGCAGCATGTTCATTGATTCCAGCTTGGACATGGCTTTATACATCAGGCACAGATTGCCTCTGGGCAGGCAGTATGGCACTGTGTGGAGCTGCAGTTTGTTTAATCAGGCAACACATGGCATCTGTTGGAGCTCTTTGATTCTCCTGCTGAGGTACTTTGGGGTCTTTCCAGTTGCTGGAGGTGTCTGCTAGGGTACATCCCACAGGGGCCATTATACTCAATTGTGAGGCTGATGAAGGATGACTGAAGAGGCATGATGACCTCCCCTGATCTAGATGTGAATACCTTCATGATTAGGTGGGTATATGGTATGTTTCTGTAACCACTACGGCCACATGGTTGTCAAATGCAAGATATCTATCAACTTGTGTCCCCAGGTCTCTTATTACTTCTAAAGTACTTAATGGGTTAACACCTATGTGGTAATTGGTGGGCACTTACTGTTTTTCCAAAGGGGATGACTATATACCTTTCTGCATTTAGCTTGATGACATGGCTCTGGCACCAGTTGTCTGTTTCTATGTGGCCCTTTTGTAGGATGCTTGTGTCAGCTGGAGGGTCAGATATGGTGCCCAGTTTGTAGTCATCTGCAAACTTGTTCAGACACAGTCCTTCCATGTTGGCCTGTACCTATGGGAAATACATACCAAACAAGGGAGGTCCCAGGACCGAGCCTTGTGGGATGCCAGTTGTAGCTGGTTTGTAGTCTGACATGGCTGCAGCATTTCTGACCATGTTAGCTCTGTCCTTGAGCTGGTTTGCAACCCATCTACTGACATAGGGGTTTATATTTAAGCTGGTGAGCTTATCTATAATGAACAAGTAGGGTATTGTATGGAAGGCTTTTGCAAGGTCCAGATAGGCTGTGTGGACCACATTCCCCTCATCAATGGCCTTGATGACTGTTTCAAATGCATCAAACATGTTTAAGGGGCAGGATCTGCCCTTAAGAAAACCACACTGGGTAGGGTCCAGTGTCTGTAGGTCCCCAATATCTTTATTTCTGAGGTCCATGATGATCCTTTCCATAGCTTTGCAGACCAAGCTTATCAGGATTCTGGGGTGATAGTTTGCAGTATCCATTCAGGCACCACCTTTGTGGAGAGGGACCACTGTTGCTGTACACTGCTCTTTGGGCACATATCCTGTGGTAAGGCTGAGATTGAGCAGTAGTGTTATTTGGTGTTCCATTCTTCTTGGAGTTCATGTTGGACGCAGCCCAGGACACCATCTCGTACCATTGATGCTGTGTGTTTTGCTTTGAAGATGCTGGCTGTTACCTCAGCATCTGCAATGTCAGGGAGCCAGCACTCTGCTGGGATAGATATTTGGCATTTTGGTGAGGGGGGGGTTTACACTGAACCTGTCAGGTTGGATGTTGGCAATGTGTGTGGGTTTGGTGTATTGTTTGTAATATTTGAGTAATTCAGAGCATATCTGTGAATTCCCACCAAGGTTCCTACCATCAGTTAAGAAAGCCTTGTGATTATCCTTAGTGTCCTGTACAATTTGTGTCTTCATAGGTTCATAGGTTCATACTAGGCTATCTGCCCTAGGGCATTTATAAGCCTAGCCAGAGTGTGTGTGGCTTTTGCCCCCCCTTGCAATGTGAATATTATGCCCATTTAGGGTTTACTTAACTGTGCTTCTGTCTAGAAGTGACACAGTGATGACCCCCAGTGTAAATCTATGATCTCCCATCCACTCGTCAAGATTTCTCTTGAAGAGAGTCAGTGAGGAGCTCTGCCTAACATGGACTGGGATTCTGTTCCAGAGTGTAGGGAGCCTCTGGGTTATGAATCTGTATCTCCAGCACATCCTATTTATTTATGTGTTGAGGTTCAAATCTCTCGCGGCTCTGATGGATTTGGATTTTCTGAGGTGGAGCATGTCCATTAATTCTGGATTGGACATGGCCTTGTCGGGCATACATCGCCTCTGAGTAGGCAGTATGTGACTGAATACAGCTGGGGTTTCTTCAGCCGGGCAGCATATGACAAATGTTTGAGACCCTTTATCCTCTTGGTGAGGTACTTTTGGGGTCTTTCTAACTGCTGCAGGTGTCGGGTAAGGACATCCCAAATGGGGCATTGTACTCAATTATGGGCCTGATAAGAGAAGAGTATAGGGGCACAATGACCTCTCTTGATGTAGATGTGAATCCTTTCATGATAAGGTGGCCAATATAGAAGGTCTTCCTAGCCACCGTGGCAATGTGAGTGTCAAATGAGAGGTTACTGTCCACTTGTGTCCCTAGGTCCCTGATTACTTCTTCCGTACGTAATGGATTACTACCTATGTGGTAATTTGTGGGTACCTTGTTTGGTATTTGGATAGACATTCATACTCTCCAGTGTCTTCAGGAAGGCTGAGTGGGGTTCCTGGGTTTGAGAGGGTGGTCTGTAGCATGCTACAAACTGTACAGCAGTTTTGCCTATAGTTAGTTGCACATGGATGGTCTCCATGCTTCGTGCATTGTCAGTAACCTGGAGGTGTGGGTATCTTTGATGAATATGGATAGTCCCCCTCCTTTTGTGGTTTGGTCCAGGTTTTGGGGCCAAAAAGCATGATATGAGGTATAACCTGGTAGTGCTGGGGTGCTCTCAGGAGCCTTGAAGCAGGTTTCCGTCACTACACAGACATCGATGTTCTCCATACTGAGGAGGGCCTCGAGCATGCATCTTGAGGTTTAGACTTCTGGTGTTGAGCAGCATTACCCTTAGTTTTTTCCAGTTATGTTTTCTAGGGAGGTGGGTTTGTCTTTTTGAGCCTTGCCTAAATAAGGCACTATGGAGGTGGCAAGAGCCTTGGCCAATATCCAGAAGCCCAAGGGTGACAGGTGCAAGCCATCCCTGGCAAAGCAGCGTGGCTTGTCAAGCATGTCATCCCAAGCAGACAGACATTGGATCCCCTTGGAATGACACCAGTAATTGAGCCAATTGTTAAAGCTGATCATTCTGTGTTTGTACTGTGGCATCATTCTTGGTGAGGGTAAGATGCTGCTCAGGGTCAGGTCATACTGGCCTGGGCTACATAATCAGAGAGCTCCTCTATGTCTCTTTTCATGTAGTCCAGGGAGGTACGTCTCAGGTCATTCACACCAGCATGGACAATGACTGAGTCATATTTGTACTTGCTTTGGAGTGACCTGAGTGCTTGTGTTATGTGGCGGATTCTAGCCCAACAGGATTCTACCGTGCAGTAAAGAATGGAGTGGATACTGTAGAAAGAGATGTGCTCAAAAAGCACAAGTTAAGAGAAGAAATAAAGATAATATGTGCTGATATATCGAGTAAAATCAAACATGATGAGCTTCAACAGTTTCTGGTCAAAACAAATGAACAGTTAATGGTGTATGAGTCTGAGCTCATAGACCATAAAAAGTAAATTGTATAGAGATCTTCGGACTATGAAAGTAAAAGGGCGTTTCTTCTGTCGACCAATCCCAGAGCACGACAACGGGTTAGCTTTTGAACGCAAAGAGAATGAGTCGGAAATGGAAGGCATGGTGTGTACCTCAGCTGAGAGTGGTTTATCGCATACGGAGGGTGAGACTGATAATGAAGAGTTTCCAGTGCTTCCAAAACCAGGGAACAACAGGGGAATGAATGCGTTTCAAGATAACCGCTTTCAGTCGGAAACGGAGTTGGAATGGACAAGGTTACAACAGAGAAGGTTATGGAAAGGAGCGACAAAAAAAGTAAATGGGACAAACAGTGGGACTAAAATAAGTTATGCTAGTTTTGATTCATCTAATTGTGAGTATGTAATAAATTTATCTGGTCGAAACTTGTCGCAATGTGCCCTAAATGTTCTAAATAGAGGGCTAAAATTTGTACCCACGGTTATTCCAAGGGTACATTTATTAAAGGCTGACATATTTTATTTTAGTCGGAAATTACATTTAATGGACATGTTTCAACATAATAATGAAGAATCTATTATGTGTCATGGTGGGGGTGGCAGTGATGTTATGGCTCATGATGCTTCTGTTTTTGAAGGAAATGAAGAATTTTTTTCTTGCAATTCAGAATTAGATAATAATGAATGCATAGAATTTGATACTAGCATGATAAAAACAGTTAGTACTTTTATGCCATTACAAAGCAATGAGAATATTAGATATTTTCAAAAGGCATTAACGCACAATGTTGAAGCAGAATTTGAAAAATTTCAACGTCACAAAAGAGGAATGGACTATAATCTGTCTAAAACAGAATGGGAATGTTTGAAAAATCTCAGCAAAGATAAAAATATAGTATTTAAACCTTCTGACAAAAGAGGGAAATTGGTAATTTTAAATGTGGCCCAGTATTTAGATATGTGCTATGCACATTTAATGGATGAAGAGGTTTATGAAGAAGTGGGACTAAATGCTTATTTAGAAGCCCAGAAAAAGTATGAGTATGTTATTGACAAGGGTTATAGATTGCAGTATTTCTCGTATAAAGACATAAAAGACAAGTTTAATATAAATACTCCTAGAATGCCATGCTTTTACTGTATACCCAAAATGCATAAAAATAAATTTCCTCCACCAGGACGTCCGATAGTTTCAGCCACAAATGTTTTTTTGGAAAATATTTCAAAATTTCTGCATAATTATCTATTGCCAGTGGTGTATAATTTACCTTCTTACATCAAGGATGTGTTTGATTTGATTTCAAAAATAAAGGACATTAACTGGCAAGATAATATGTATTTTGTAGTAATTGATGTGGTTAGTTTGTACACAAATATAAAAGATGAGGATGGAAAGGATGCTATTAAATATTTTATGGGTTGTACAGATGCAGTTCAATATGTATTGGAATTAATGGATATATGTTTGAAAAATAATATATTTGAATTTAATGGTTCAATATATAGGCAAAGGCACGGCGATGGGGGCAGCTTTTGCCCCAAGCTACGCTAATGTATTTATGGGATATTTTGAGATCAAACATATATATAATAATTCTTTTTTTAAAAAATATGTGTACAAATATTATCGTTTTATTGACGATTTGTTGTTCATCTGTAAAGGTGGACAAGAAGAAGTGCAAACGATTTTTGAAGGAAATACAGAATAATAGTATGGGTATAAGGTTTGATGGACTTCAAAATGGACAGAAAGTGCAATATTTGGATGTCTCATTAATAGGACTGAATAATAAGTTGTTAGAATATCATATTCATAGAAAATTTCAAGGATTAGGTTCAGTATTGCATGGTAGTAGTTATCATCCTACACATATTATGAAGGCAATTCCATATACTGAGTTTATTAGGTGAATAGATTATGTAGTAACCCTAATATTAGGAAAAGGAGTATGTACAAAGTTATAACAAATTTAAATTGAGAGGCTATGATGAGTATTACCTTAAAGAAAGTTTAAAAAAAGTTAAAAAGCAAGGGAAATATAACAAAGGGATAATACGGAATGTATCACAGGAGTCAAGGGATGTAATGTATTTTGTTTCTACCTTTTCTATATTATCGGAAAACATTAATGAACATATTAGATATAGTTGGAATATAATAAAAAAAGAATTGAACTATTTGTCAGATAAAAATATAGGTTTTTCCTATAGAAGGGGTAGAAATATTCAGGACTTTTTGGTACATAGTCGATTTGAAATGCCAAACATGTTGCTGTATACACAAGTTACTCAACACGGTACGAAAAAGTGTGGCAAATGTATTATTTGTAGGTTTATTGTTAAGCAATTTGATGAAATCAATGGAATTGCCTTTACAACAAGAGGAATTTATAATTGTAATTCATCAGCAGTAGTTTATGGTATTGAATGCCCTTGCAAAAAATATTATATTGGAGAGACAAAAAGAACATTAGCTTGCAGAATTAAAGAGCATGCAAGAGATATTACAAACAATAAAGTAACTAGTCCCTTGGCTGTTCATTTTCATAGCCATCACAGAGGTAGAAATGATGGTATTAAGGTGACAGTATTGGATAGTATTCAAAACATTAAATATTTGAATGAAAAATGTATAAAACAAATGTTAAGAAAAAAGGAATTATATTTGATATTGAAATTTAATACTCTTAAACCAAATGGTTTAAATTGTGATTGTTCATGGAAAAGTTTACTTTAATGTATATATTTTTATTGGAAAGTTACGTTTTTTATGTCTTTTAAGTTTTTAGTTAATTAATTGTATAATTGAATGTTAATTGATTTGGGAGGGGTTTGTATGATATAAAAAGAATTGTAAGTTAGTATAAGAACATCTTTTACTCTGAAAAGGCTACTTGCCGAGGCGCTAGAGAGAAGGAGATTATAACATTGATTGTCTATTCCTGTTACTGTGAAATTCGTCTTTTAGTGGATTAAATTCTTTATGGTCACTGTGGAGTCTTTCATTCTTGTGATATAACAAGTTATTTCTCGTTTACTTGTTGTGGTATATATAGGATATGAAGGTGTTCACATACACCATTACAGTGGTTAACTTCAGGTACAGGTATATTGAGTGGGGGAACTACTCAGGCCTCAACAACATCACCCTACAGCCACTACAATTTGTGAATCCATGTGCTATGGCAGGACCAATCACCACAGCCACAATGGGGAATACATATTGGACCTGACCATCTGCAACATGGGGACTCTATGTTCCACACCAGAGGTAGACCACCATTGTTAATATCTGACCATAACCAACTTCCCCTGGACATCCATATCCCATCCTCACCCCCAGGCAAGGAAGTCACTGCAAACAAAGTATTTATCAAAATCAGACTTTGCACTTGTGAAGACTGGGGTGGAAGACTTCAAAGGACCCATGCTGGAGGATTATACAGGACACTCTGCATAATTCTTGACAATTGCATTCTATGAGCATCCGGAAGGTTTGCATTGATCATGCTATCCCAAATAAACCCAAGACTCCTCCACAACAGGAGACCTGTCTGGTGTACACCAGCCATATATAAGCTGTACAACAGAAGGAGGGAGCTAATACATTACAGAGCAATATCCCACAGAGGGAGGACGTCTCTGAACAGTATTGGCAAGACACTTCAATCCCTCAAAATCATCACTTCAAAGTGTTGACAGTGAAATTGTCCAGACACTGCAGATAAGGCTCCCCTCAGTCTGTAATTGATGCCCAATTATTGTTATAAGTCCTCGCCAACCCTCTTCCAGCAAACTCCAGCCACATGCATGTGACATCGAAATTTCAACCCCTGAGATCTCCACTGTGTCCCTGCTTGATGGAGGCACAGCACACTAGCCTTAAACGGTGCCTTCTGTGACCTACTTTACAGAGGCACAGTAGCCTACTGTACTGGGGAGGCAGACGCCAAACACACTCCGGCTAAGCTTATGTATTCCCTAGGGCAAACAGCCTAGTATTGACCTCTACACCCATATGTTTAATTTTCAGATGCACAATATTTGTTGCTGATAAACTGTTTGCAGGTCTTTATTGCCATAGCTTTCCCTGTTTCTATGAACAACTTGTGTATCTGTGGAAGATGTTTGAATATGAGAGGGATCCACTATTTTACTTATGTCTCTGTTGTCATTTAACTGTGTGCACTGGGCAGATTGCTGTATTGTGGGGGTATTGTGGAGGTTCCTGGCTTAACACATACAAATGCCAGATATGTGTGGCCAACTGCTAAACTGAGACATGGCCTAAGTGTGTGAGCATGTCCAGTTCAGGCTTTCCATGGCTTGTTGCCTGACATATGTCTCATTTATCAAAGTGTACGAGCATGCCCAGTATGAGCTTTCCATATGTTGAGATCTGAGGTCCACCACATTTGTGGTTGTGTGTGAACTTCAACAATATTTCACATTTATAGTTGTGTGTTGGAAGTCATGTTGTGTTCTTACTGCCCAACTGCTTTGTGTCTGAACCCAACAGAGATTATACTGTGCCTGCAGGGTTTCCATGGGATAGTTTGCATACAGTTGTCAACATCCTTTCATACTGACCAAACATTGTAATATTGTGTAGTGTACTGGTTCAGTATTTTCACTGTGGTGGAGAGTATCCTGGGTTTCAGTCCTATCACTGCTTTAAATATTCATAGTGAGCACACCAGACTGGTTAAGGGCCAGTTGTGCAAATATGACCATGTTGCATTTTGTTCAGATATGGACTACTTAAACCAGGCTTGTCCAACATTGGTAGTGTATTCCGCAACTTGGGTGGACATTGACAAACACTAGCTATGTGCCCTAGGCCATTTCTAATGCTAGTCAGAGAGTGTGTTTGTCCTTCAACACACATTGTAACTGGAGTTTGCCATGACATATTTCAAGGTTAGTATACTGTGCCTCTGTCTACCCATGACATAAAAGTGATACCCAGGGTAAACCTACCATCTCCCATCCACTCATCAAGATTCCTCTTGAAGAGAGTCAATGAGGGACTCTCTGGCTAACCTGTACTGGGAGTTTACTCAAGAGTGGAGGGAGCTTCTGGGTTTATGGATCAATCACTACAGCATGTCCTATTTATGTCAGTGCTGGGGTTCAGGTCTCTCATGTGCATAGCTCACTGGCATTCAGATTTTACAAGGTGCAGCATGTTCATTGATTCCAGCTTGGACATGGCTTTATACATCAGGCACAGATTGCCTCTGGGCAGGCAGTATGGCACTGTGTGGAGCTGCAGTTTGTTTAATCAGGCAACACATGGTATCTGTTAGAGCTCTTTGATCCTCCTGGTGAGGTACTTTTGGGGTCTTTCCAGTTGCTGGAGGTGTCTGCTAGGGTACATCCCACAGGGGCCATTGTACTCAATTGTGAGGCTGATGAAGGATGACTGAAGAGGCATGATGACCTCCCCTGATCTAGATGTGAATACCTTCATGATTAGGTGGGTATATGGTATGTTTCTGTAACCACTACGGCCACATGGTTGTCAAATGCAAGATATCTATCAACTTGTGTCCCCAGGTCTCTTATTACTTCTAAAGTACTTAATGGGTTAACACCTATGTGGTAATTGGTGGGCACTTACTGTTTTTCCAAAGGGGATGACTATATACCTTTCTGCATTTAGCTTGATGACATGGCTCTGGCACCAGTTGTCTGTTTCTATGTGGCCCTTTTGTAGGATGCTTGTGTCAGCTGGAGGGTCAGATATGGTGCCCAGTTTGTAGTCATCTGCAAACTTGTTCAGACACAGTCCTTCCATGTTGGCCTGTACCTATGGGAAATACATACCAAACAAGGGAGGTCCCAGGACCGAGCCTTGTGGGATGCCAGTTGTAGCTGGTTTGTAGTCTGACATGGCTGCAGCATTTCTGACCATGTTAGCTCTGTCCTTGAGCTGGTTTGCAACCCATCTACTGACATAGGGGTTTATATTTAAGCTGGTGAGCTTATCTATAATGAACAAGTAGGGTATTGTATGGAAGGCTTTTGCAAGGTCCAGATAGGCTGTGTGGACCACATTCCCCTCATCAATGGCCTTGATGACTGTTTCAAATGCATCAAACATGTTTAAGGGGCAGGATCTGCCCTTAAGAAAACCACACTGGGTAGGGTCCAGTGTCTGTAGGTCCCCAATATCTTTATTTCTGAGGTCCATGATGATCCTTTCCATAGCTTTGCAGACCAAGCTTATCAGGATTCTGGGGTGATAGTTTGCAGTATCCATTCAGGCACCACCTTTGTGGAGAGGGACCACTGTTGCTGTACACTGCTCTTTGGGCACATATCCTGTGGTAAGGCTGAGATTGAGCAGTAGTGTTATTTGGTGTTCCATTCTTCTTGGAGTTCATGTTGGACGCAGCCCAGGACACCATCTCGTACCATTGATGCTGTGTGTTTTGCTTTGAAGATGCTGGCTGTTACCTCAGCATCTGCAATGTCAGGGGCCAGCACTCTGCTGGGATAGATATTTGGCATTTTGGTGAGGGGGGGGGGGTTTACACTGAACCTGTCAGGTTGGATGTTGGCAATGTGTGTGGGTTTGGTGTATTGTTTGTAATATTTGAGTAATTCAGAGCATATCTGTGAATTCCCACCAAGGTTCCTACCATCAGTTAAGAAAGCCTTGTGATTATCCTTAGTGTCCTGTACAATTTGTGTCTTCATAGGTTCATAGGTTCATACTAGGCTATCTGCCCTAGGGCATTTATAAGCCTAGCCAGAGTGTGTGCGGCTTTTGCCCCCCCTTGCAATGTGAATATTATGCCCATTTAGGGTTTACTTAACTGTGCTTCTGTCTAGAAGTGACACAGTGATGACCCCCAGTGTAAATCTATGATCTCCCATCCACTCGTCAAGATTTCTCTTGAAGAGAGTCAGTGAGGGGCTCTGCCTAACATGGACTGGGATTCTGTTCCAGAGTGTAGGGAGCCTCTGGGTTATGAATCTGTATCTCCAGCACATCCTATTTATTTATGTGTTGAGGTTCAAATCTCTCGCGGCTCTGATGGATTTGGATTTTCTGAGGTGGAGCATGTCCATTAATTCTGGATTGGACATGGCCTTGTACGTCGGGCATACATCGCCTCTGAGTAGGCAGTATGTGACTGAATACAGCTGGGGTTTCTTCAGCCGGGCAGCATATGACAAATGTTTGAGACCCTTTATCCTCTTGGTGAGGTACTTTTGGGGTCTTTCTAACTGCTGCAGGTGTCGGGTAAGGACATCCCAAATGGGGCATTGTACTCAATTATGGGCCTGATAAGAGAAGAGTATAGGGGCACAATGACCTCTCTTGATGTAGATGTGAATCCTTTCATGATAAGGTGGCCAATATAGAAGGTCTTCCTAGCCACCGTGGCAATGTGAGTGTCAAATGAGAGGTTACTGTCCACTTGTGTCCCTAGGTCCCTGATTACTTCTTCCGTACGTAATGGATTACTACCTATGTGGTAATTTGTGGGTACCTTGTTTGGTATTTGGATAGACATTCATACTCTCCAGTGTCTTCAGGAAGGCTGAGTGGGGTTCCTGGGTTTGAGAGGGTGGTCTGTAGCATGCTACAAACTGTACAGCAGTTTTGCCTATAGTTAGTTGCACATGGATGGTCTCCGATGCTTCGTGCATTCTCAGTAACCTGGAGGTGTGGGTATCTTTGATGAATATGGATAGTCCCCCTCCTTTTGTGGTTTGGTCCAGGTTTTGGGGCCAAAAAGCATGATATGAGGTATAACCTGGTAGTGCTGGGGTGCTCTCAGGAGCCTTGAAGCAGGTTTCCGTCACTACACAGACATCGATGTTCTCCATACTGAGGAGGGCCTCGAGAGCATGCATCTTGAGGTTTAGACTTCTGGTGTTGAGCAGCATTACCCTTAGTTTTTTTCCAGTTATGTTTTCTAGGGAGGTGGGTTTGTCTTTTGAGCCTTGCCTAAATAAGGCACTATGGAGGTGGCAAGAGCCTTGGCCAATATCCAGAAGCCCAAGGGTGACAGGTGCAAGCCATCCCTGGCAAAGCAGCGTGGCTTGTCAAGCATGTCATCCCAAGCAGACAGACATTGGATCCCCTTGGAATGACACCAGTAATTGAGCCAATTGTTAAAGCTGATCATTCTGTGTTTGTACTGTGGCATCATTCTTGGTGAGGGTAAGATGCTGCTCAGGGTCATACCGGCCTGGGCTACATAATCAGAGAGCTCCTCTATGTCTCTTTTCATGTAGTCCAGGGAGGTACGTCTCAGGTCATTCACACCAGCATGGACAATGACTGAGTCATATTTGTACTTGCTTTGGAGTGACCTGAGTGCTTGTGTTATGTGGCGGATTCTAGCGCCCAACAGGCAGCTTACTGTAACCTTTTCCTTGTTCAGTCTGCTGAGCGGGACATCAGTGTGTCTGACTATGGAGTCACCTATTACAAGTGTATCAGGCATGTTGTTTGTACTTAAGGGCTGTGACTGTTTGGCACACTGACTTTGTGAACTATGTGTTGCATGTGCTATGTTTTGAGGAAGTGGTTGCTTGGTTGTCTGCTTTGGAGGCCTCTGTTGATTTGGTAGATTTTAATTAGAGCCTCCAGGAATGTTTTTGTGTGTTTATGTCTTTGGTTTGCAGTTGTGATAGGTCTATGTGAGACTGGGTTTGTGGTGTGTGTGGTTACCTTCTCCTCCTGACTGGTTTTGCCAGTACTGAGTTGAGAGAGCTTGGCCTCCAGTTTGGATAAATAGTTGCATCTCTCACATATATTTGTATTTGTTGGGGGGTGGAGGGGGTTGTCTGTGTACATGGGGCAGGTGTAACATTGCCTCAAGATTCCCAGATTCAACATGTTGTAGCTGACCTTAGAGGATTTTATGTGTGGCCATAGTTTTTTGCCATAATACTGATCAGAGATTACTTCCCTTGTTGGGTTTTGCTCTATCATGTAGTAGCTTCCTCCTTCTCTTGCATGGTTTGATAATGGCTGGGGTCCACCAGGCCAGATGCCTGCGTGTATGGAATTGGGTCTTGGTTTTATTTGGGATTGCATAATCCATGCATTCCTGAAAGTGTTCATAGAATGCATTTATAAAGGGTTCTGAGGTCTGGCCCATATTTTCCACAGGCACAAGGCCTTTAATGGATTTCACATCAGTTTGGAGGAGTGCAACATTTGCTTTACACATGTTTTTCACTGTGGTTTTCTGCCCAGGGACTGGGGTCAGGATGTGAATATCCAGTGAGATTACTCTATGGTCTGATCTTACCAGTGAGGGACACACTTCTTATCTGGGCATAGAGTACCCATGTTGCTGATTATCACATCCAGTATGCTTACCCCTCTTGTGGGAGTGGTAAGTTGTTCCTGAGCATTTTGGTTTATGAATTCTAGGAACCTTTGGCCTAAGGTGTTGGAGTTAGAATAATGCTCCCAGTCTATGTTTGAGTATTTTCAGTCACCCAATATAATGTTGTTTGGAGAGACCTTGATATTTTCATGTGTTCCGAAGTAGGCCAAGTGCGGTTCCTGGCGTTAGGAGGGTGGTCTGTAGCAGGATACAAACTGGGAGGCAGTTTTAGCCACTGTTACTTGCCTGTGGATAGTCCATGCTGCTTCTTGCTGTGGTACCAACCTGGGGGTGTGGTTATCCTTGACAATTATTGATAGTCACCCTCCTTTTGTAGTTTGTTCCATGTTTTGGGGCTGTAAAGCATGGTATGAGGTGTAACCTGGTAGTGTTAGGGTGCTCTTGTGCACATGCTTAGACGGACTAGAATCTGCTTATTCGGGTTAAAACACGCGCACACCAGCGCAAACAAGCTTACAGGTATTTAAACAGGCTCCTACATGCTTAATCTGCCTTAAACGCGCGCACTCACACTTACACGCGCGCAGTCTATCTTACTTGTGCCGACCAGCGTGCTCACGCTCGCATGCACGCCCAGCAAGAAACTTTGGTGTTATCCATAGTGTACTTCCATTTCTTGGCTTTCCCATGCCTACTTGTTGACACTCCTCTTTCCATGATGTGTGACTGACATCTTTCACATGCCACTGTGCTCCAATGAGCTTCATTTCTTTCATACATTCCCCCCTGTGATGTCACCTATCTCCTACTCTGTTACTCCCACTTATCCTACTCCTACACTGCACGGAATGTGCTCATTTGCTATGTGACAGTACGATTCACTATCCTACCACTCATTTACATAGGATTGCCTACTAATGCTTAGTTACATGTCTTACACTCAGCTTCCCCCCTTAGCAACCCCTACTCGGTGGCCATGTTGTTTTCAGCCTGCTATTCCCTTACATTGTAAAATCATGCTTTGCACAAAAAAAAATTTTTTCTGTTTTTTTTTTTTTATAGTGCAGCCCGTTTGCACGGTGCTGCACTATGTTTAAGCATTTTTATTTTATTTTTGCATCAGGGTACATTGCTAGTGGCCACATATTTGGCCATTGGCATGCTGCCTGGAACATATGCAACCTTTATTTGGAGCTGACAAGGCTCCATTGTGTTATTTGCAGAACGGTACTCAGTTGTCAACTGAGTACATTTCTGCAGATAACACGCTCTTACGGGCAGGTTTCTGCTTCCTGGATCGTGAAATTACCTCATTTGCATGCCTTTTGGCTGCAAGTGAGGTAATTAGCATATCCACGCCCTGTCCGTGTAAGAGCAGTTTTAGGTGCTCTCTTACACGCACATACAGGCTGTTCCTGGATAGCGATGGCTGCATGGAGTCTTACACTACTCTTAGACTCCATGCAAGCCATCGTGAATCCTGCCCTGTGTGTATGTGTGTATGCACATGTGCATATTTGTGTGCACGTGTGCATGTATGTGAGTATCTGCATGTATGTGCGTGCACGTGTGTGTGTGTGTGTGTGTGTGTGTGTGTGTGTGTGTGTGTGTGTGTGTGTGTGTGTGTGTGTGTGTGGGCATGGTAGAGGTACAATTCATGCTAAGGAGATGCAAAACTTCACAATACTGTAAAGAAAGGGAAGAGGGGGGTGCTCATACAAAAGATTAAAGACCAGCTACTCCCTGATTTTTAAAAAAGTACTCCTTCACAGAAAACACAGCAGATCTATGCAACAGAATACTGAAATCCGTGTTGTAAACAATGGTGAATTTAAAGAGGGAATGGGACAGGAGGTAGTGAAATGATAAGTGAAAGAGAAGGTCAGAGGGGTGTTAGCATGTTAAATGCATTTTAAGGTCCACAGTTTAATGTTTTCTTTCTGACATCAAACACAAGTAACATAATGTAGTGTTCCTCAGAGGAGACTGAGTTAGCTAGTGAGGGAAAACTTTACACTGCCAAAGTGAGAGTAATGATGACAAAAAAGGAGCGGGAAGTGGCATGGGGTGACTAAGAGGAACTTGGAAGTTTCAAATAGTAATAATCACTGATAGCATTTAAATTATTACAGGGTACATTTTATTTATAAAAAATATAGGCACCACTTATGGTTGGTCAGCAGACTAGAACAATAAATGGACATATTTCAAGCCGTTTAGAAAAATATTACCTCTACTAAATGTGTATCAGTTCTGTTAGTAAAGATTCCCATTGCTAATGTGTGCTCTATTTTTTCATATAAAGGTTTGCTATATATATATATATATATATATATATATATATATATATATATATATATATATATATATATATATATATATATATATATATATATGTGTGTGTGTGTGTGTGTGTGTGTATATATATATATATATATATATATATATATATATATCTATATATATATATATCTATCTTACCATGTCTGGCATTCCGCAGTAATATTCTTTGGGCAAGGTGTCTGTAAAGCATATATGTAGCGAGCCTTTAATGGTAATGTGAAGGGAACTACTGCTAGACTATTGACCCACACAAGTCATCGCGCACCTATGACATGGGAACAAAAGGTAATAAATCAGGTGCTAAACAGAACGTCCTGTAAAATTCCTCATAACTGATGTCTCCATGATTGGATATACTGGCTTTGCTGTACCAGAGAGGATAAGGAGGGAGATGAAGTGTCCTGCCATCCTGAAGTTAATTTTAGGGTTGTCGCTAATGTCATTAGGTGAATCAAGGTGTTCTTGCAAAGATTTTGACTTTGCTGTTGAGCATGTTAGGCTCAAAGTCACTTGATGCTCCTCCTTTCTTTCCTTGTTATGTTTAGGGATACCACTGACCTTGAGGATTCCCCTTAGTCTGGCTGTTAAATCTTTTGCAGTTACTGAGATCCTTCTTTCAGTAAGGATGCCACCTAAATCTGTGGGGAAAAAAAGGTTATTGGCTTCAATTATAGGCTTAGATGACAATGTTAGTCCATGGGCATTCAATGTCACTCTACCAGGGTATAAACAAGGAGTTCATCAGAATGCATAACAAGCACACCACAGCTATTAAATACCATCGTAAAAGCACATGACTATTGAAACCATATGACCAACAGGATCACATGTATACAGCTTACATTTTCATCGAGACAATATTTAAAATGTTAATAACATGTACGGACAAATCCATCTAACAATTTTAAAACACATAAATAAATGAATATACAGGTAAAATAAGTTAAAATATGATTTTTATCAGCCTCCTAATTTTTAAAAACATTTGATATTTATGGACTCATTTCATCCAGGAAACTTGTCTGCCTGAAGGCTTAATTGCCTGTTGGTTTTACTTCATGTCCAGCCTACTCTTAAAACTTTCATATCCAGAAATTCTCGATCAAAAACAAAAAAATAAAATAAAATGTTTTGCAATCTTTACAGTTATTCATACTCTTGAATAATGCATTATTCATACATTTTATTTCTTTTTGATGTCATATATATGCATTCTTCAAACCACTCAGATAGAGTTCTAGATGTCATATCACATAAAAGCAGGGCATGATGAAGAAACAATAACATCAACAACTCCTTGGGACTTATAGTTAAAATGGTACTTTGCTAAAATTGTTTTATCCATGTGTTCCAAAAACAATAAATGGCCCTTCATAAATGAATCTGTGGGCATTACAGTTGCTACATTTATATGTCCTATGTTTTTTGACTAAAAGGTATCCTAATTAAAGTACTATAATTTTGCAAAATATGCTTTAATTTACTAGATTTTTTGTAAACAAACGTGGGTTTATGACCTACAATGTTGGCATTTTCATTGTTTTGTAACAGGACTTTCCAGTTGTTTAGCAAGACCTCTTTATTGGCACCAAAATCCACTGTTATATATAACCAAAAAATGCATTTTTCATATTATTTACAGCTTGATGCAGACCCTCTCTAAACTCTTGTTTTCGAATAGGTGAGAACCTAGAGTTATGCTTATATTTAACTTCCATTGCAGTATCCTCACGGAATTCTTTTATATCCCCTGACAAGAACATGTTAATAATTTAATTTCTTGGCTGCATACCTCATGCTGGGAGACTAGCCTGGAAACCTGAATCAGTTTTCACCAGGGAATATTATTTTTCATGCACATAGGATTGTTACTAAAGCAAGTAAGTAATTGCCCAAAGACAAAACTGACTCATGGTAAGTCCCTAAGTAGAACTCATGAGGTTTTTTTTAGCATATTACAGGAGTTTTTTCCCATACCTTTCTTCCATGCAGAGAGTCCTGCTACCCACTTGTGCCCCAACCAGGATTTGAGTCCATATCTACCAGTTATTAATCCTATACCTTAACATCTATGCTATCAGGCTGGGGCAGGATTGCTCATATTATACAGTAAGATAGCATAGAGGTTAAGGCATAGGATTGCTCATATTACAGAGTAAATAACTATTAACAAATGTTTTTTTTTCTATAAACAGTACTTTCAAAACATTTCTTATTAAGATTTAGAGGAAAAAGTAACATCTAAAAAATTCACTTATATGCTGTTTAACTTTTCAATGAATATTGTACAGTCATCACACAAACCACCTCAAATACAAAATGTGTAATGAACAAATCTCTTATAGAAAATAACATGGTCACACAATGGAAGTGTAGTCAGTATAGAGTGTCCCCAGCATTCAAGGACTTAATTTGCGAAGACAGATACCACTGCTGTTACCACTGCAAACCCTGACACCTGTTGGTAATATTTGTTGTTCAGTAAAGAGAAATTATTGTGCAGTACTAGCTCCTTAAGGAGAATTTTACTTCTCTAGTTCCCTTATGTGTATTGAATCAAAACAAATATCTCTGACATCCTCTACATCATTCTCTTGTGGAATACATATAAATAAAGAATTGAAATCAACAGTGAATATAACAATGTTCTCTCCACAAAATGCAAAGCCTTTTAACTCGTCGAGAAAATCCCAGGAATTCTTCAGATGGGAAGGCACACCATGGACCAAAGGGTTAATTACTTTCCTAGATATATGGAAATGTCTTCAGGTCATTCTCAGCAGCTGTCACTATAGGTCTAAAAGGTGGACAAGACCTATTATTTTGGATCTTTGGAATGTAAAAATAGCACACCAGTCTTAGGTTGCTGGGAATAAAGAGCATCAAACAACCTTTTATCAAAACAATTGTTCAGCATTCAGTCTTCTAACACATTACAAATAATCCTATATTTTTAAAAGATAAATTACTAGTTCATAGCCTGCTACAGATCTCCTTCCATGCCCCCCGATGACTAAGAAATTGCTGAATTGTTCATAAATCACAATACATTTATGATTCAGGATTTCATTTATGCAGCTATTACTTGGAAGGCATACAGCACTAATAGTAAGCATTCCCAGTGGTTTCTTGGCCTAATCAATGCAAAGTCCCTGGAGCTTACCCTCAAGGGTCCTAATATTCTGGATCTTATCCTGACAAACATAGCCTTGTGCACCCCACCTAATACATCTACATTGCGAGTCAAAACCAGTCACAAAAGACAGGCATTATTTGTTAAAACCACAAACACTTTCTTAGGAATTTTTTTTATTTTAAGGACTTGGAAAAAGCAAGTATCTAAGCTCTGTGACAAGTCTTCAAAATTCCACTGCATTATCCTTACCCCTGTGCAACCACAGCTGCTACCTCTACCTCAGAGTGTTAGTCACATGTACTAAGATGTCTCTAATAGGATCAAATAAAATAAGAACTCTAAAATATAAACCACATTAGTAGTCTACCCTCAGAAACAAATTTCTTATAAAAGAAAAAATATCACTAAATACCTACAAAGAATTACAATCATCCCAACTAAAGGACTGCATTAATAAAATCCGTAAAGAGCTAAATCACCATTAAGAAAGTCAACGCTCAATGCAAGCTGAAAATAGCAGTAACAAACGATAATTGCAAATCATTATTCAGCTGTCATGAAACTCAGAAACAGTACCCAAAAATACTCTGACCTAATCCACAATGACAATACCCTTGCCATGCCACAGGATATAATTCCACACTGGCTACAGTCACAAGACTTCCCTAAATTCCCGATTCCCAAACTCTTGCATGGATTACCATAGATCAAGTCATAACCACTCTCCCCAAAGCTAAAAATACCATGTCTATGGATGTTGATAACATACCAGGATACCTAATCACTAGTGTCAATTATACCCTGCCAGAATCATTTCTAAACCTTTTGGTTTAAGCCTGTCAACTATGGATGTTCCTGAAAACAGTCAATCATAATGCCCTTATAGAAGGGCAGCTATAGTCCTACCACCAACATCGGTAATTACAGGTCCATTAACCTAACTAGTTTAATTTGCAATAACATGGAGTGTTTCGTATCAGACTTACATTTAGATATTGAAAACCGTATTCCTCTCGACCCTCACAGTTCAGCATTACCAAGGGTAGATCTTGCCTGTTCAGAATGCTAATCTTTATTGAAAAGGATATGAAAGCTACAAATAGTGGCCATGCAGTTCACACAACATACGTCACTCCAGCTAAGGCCATTGATATGGTTCCTCATGCTACTATTGTCAACAAACTTAAAGACCTAACCACGAAGCCTTATACTGTGACATGGATAAAAACTAGCTGGTTGAAAGGGCAGACATATAGTTAAAGTAACTGGAACCAACTTAGAAACTGAAAATGTGACCATTTGTATCCATCAGAGTTCAGACCAATAACTCAGATCTAGGTATAGAGTTCAGACAAATAACTCAGATCTATGTATAGAGTTCAGGCCACTAGCTCAGATTTATGTATAGAGTTCAGACCAATAACTCAGATCTATATATAGAGTTCAGGCCAATAACCCATATCTATGTATAGAGTTCAGATCAATAACCCATATCTATGTATAGAGTTCAGGCCAATAACCCAGAATTGTGGATAACTACATTTGTTAATGATTTTAAGCTAGGTGTTGTTGCTCACTCAGTGCCTAATACTAATTTACTACGACTTGCTTCTTCTTCTTCTTTCAACTGCTCCCGTCAGGGGTCACCACAGCAGATCAACTGTTTCCATTTCTTCCTGTCCTCTGCATCTTGCTCTGTCACACCAACCACCTGCATGTCCTCTCTCACCACATCCATAAACCTTATCGTAGGCCTTCCTCTTTTCCTGTTACCTGGCAGCTTCATCCTTAGCATATTTTTCCCAATATACTCTGCATCCCTCCTCAGCACATGTCCAAACCAATGTAACCTTGCCTCTCTGGCTTTGTCTCCAAACCTTCCAACCTGGGCTGACCCTCTAATATGCAAGCCCAAAAACTCACAAACGAAGCCAACTAGGCTGGAATGCAGCAATAAAGGCAGACGCAGTTCCTCTGTTGAAGTCTTTAATAAGAAAAGCACGATAAAAGCACAACTGTAAGCACCACAAGCACACAGTCCACTAGAAATTAATAACGATCCTCACTGAAAGTAACACACTCCGATGTTAAGTGCTTTCATCTGCCGATTGCAGACTTCATCAGAACAATATTCAGTGCTACTCTCTGTTCAATTTAAACAATAAATGGCGCCAAACTTGCACAAGTACTTAAAGGCACATCACTATATGTGTAAAACAGCGTATTGGATAAGCTGTACTGTTTGATATAATAATACATAATTTCTGAGTAATTCAATGGATATTCAAAACATCTGTTCACCCTAATATAAAACATAGTACATATTTTATACATAATATATATATATTTTTGATTATTTAAAAACTACTGATGTATATGTAAAACCAATAAATATTTTATAAATAACTTATAATAAATTCATTATAAGCATATATGGCCCATAATGTCAATTGTCAATGAAAGGCATGAACTGATTCCTTGTGGGAATATAAACAAATATATACCAATAAATATTTACCACAATGATAAATAAATAAATAAATAAATAAAAATACCATAGACTTGCTCTAGTATTATATATATATAAAATATATAAAATACATCACATTTTAAGGAATGGTTTAATGCTAATAAAATTAAAAAAAAAATGCTAATAAAATAAAATGTATTGTTTAAATTGAACAGAGAGTAGCACTGAATATTGTTCTGATGAAGTCTGCAATCGGCAGATGAAAGCGCTTAACATCGGAGTGTGTTACTTTCAGTGAGGATCGTTATTAATTTCTAGTGAACTGTGTGCTTGTGGTGCTTACAGTTGTGCTTTTATCGTGCTTTTCTTATTAAAGACTTCAACGGAGGAACTGCGTCTGCCTTTATTGCTGCATTCCAGCCTAGTTGGCTTCTTGTTTGTGACCCTCTAATATACTTATTCCTAATCCTGTCCATCCTCGGCACATCCAGTGCAAATCTTAATATCCTCAACTCTGCCACGTCAAGCTCTGACTCCTGCCTTTTTGTCAATGGCAGTGTCTCCAACCCATATAACATAGCTGGTCTCACTACCCTCTTGTAGACCTTCCCTTTCACTATTACTGGTACTTGTCTGTCACAAATTACTCCTG
The DNA here is from genome assembly GCF_019279795.1 of Protopterus annectens. Classification (NCBI taxonomy): domain Eukaryota; kingdom Metazoa; phylum Chordata; order Ceratodontiformes; family Protopteridae; genus Protopterus; species Protopterus annectens. The sequence continues at coordinate 377,195,942 of NC_056731.1, forward strand.
ACACTCATCTCTACCCACTCCATCCTGCCTGTACTCTCTTCTTCACCTCTCTTCCACACTCACCATTACTCTGAACTGTTGATCCCAAGTATTTAAACTCATCCACCTTCGCCACCTCTACTCCCTGCATCCTCACCATTCCTCTATCCTCCCTCTCATTCACACACATATATTCTGTCTTAGTCCTGCTGATCTTCATTCCTCTTCTCTCTAGAGCATATATCCACCTCTCCAGGGTCTCCTCCACCTGTTCCCTACTCTCACTACAGATCATAACGTCATCCGGAAACATCATAGTCCACGGGGACTCCTGTCTGATCTCGTCTGTCAACCTGTCCATCACCATTACAAATAAGAAAGGGCTCAGAGCTGAACTTTGACGTAATCCCACCTCCACCTTAAACGCATCTGTCACTCCCACCGCAGACATCACCACTGTCACACTACCCTCGTACATATCCTGTACCACTCTTACATACTTCTCTGACACTCCCGACTTCCTCATACAATACCACAACTCCTCTCTAGGCACCCTGTCATATTGTAATCAACTGATGTAAAGAAAATGGATTTAAACTAATTTCTTAAAAGGTAGTACTGCTTAAGCTTGGAAAATATATCTGTTCCACATCCTAGAAAATAGACAGTGAACTCCCTTCAGACTGATTGATTAATCAGAGATCTTGGTTCCACAATGAAAACTCCTGACTTTGACCACCACATCAAAATACTTGTTAGAAAATCCTTTTTATCTGTACCAGCTAGTAGTTAAAGACATATCATTTAGATCAAAAGAAGTGAACATCCATCACTACTCATCCTGTATCAGACCAGTTCTTACATACAATGTACCCTTTGGTGTGTATTTGTCTAAACTTATCACACAACTCAAAAGACTCCAATGGTTTCCAACTAAATAAATCTCAGACCTGAAGATCCTTAATTATGAAAACAGACTTGAATCCCTAGCCCAGTACTGTGTATATTATAGATTCTTCCATGCCCTGCCCTCTTTAATCTTTTAAACCTTCACAAAACTAGCAGACTTTAAACATGCATACTATGGATTTAAATCTCCACCAACAAATAAACAAAACATAATGGTGCAAAATTCATCTTGCAATGAATACCCATTACTGGAACAAACTGCTAATTCATACAAAACAAGAGTGAAACCCTCATAACCTTGAAGATGAACAGTGATAACAGTATGAGTAGCCACAAGTCTTCCCTGGGCCAATCTTTTTTAATTCAAAAGTCTTTATTTAAACAGACAATGTACATCATATTCATCTCACTCCGTATGCATGGGGTATCTAACCTCTAGCAGCAGCAACTCATTTTACTTGCAAGTAATTCACTCCCTTTCATCACATACATATGAGTCACTCAGTACTAATGTTTACAGTTTTAGCATCCATAACTAAAACAAGAAAAAGAGAGGATACTTAAGTCATAAATGGTTAACATTTAGACAATGTCCTCCCATATTGTTATAAAATAGATCTATTAGTCTAATGATCTACAATTTTACTATTAGTATTCTCGTAAATCTAACATATTAGCTTTCCCCTAAGCAATTCCGCAAATAGAAGTGACATGTATGCTACATTTAAAACTTACTTAAACTCAAACCCCATTCATTTTTCCAGTAATCAACTTTTCAAATCTTCCTCTTTTTTCCTCATTATACCCTAGTATCATGATTACCTTTCCCCATCTAACTCTGAATCACTAGCCTCCCTAGTTTGTTTAACCTTATCTATTTAATATTCATGTACACTATTTACAAAGCCCAATAGATGGCAGCCTCAGCCTATACATCAAGCTTTTTTTTCCTTGCTCTTTGTTTTACTAGGTTTCCATTCCCATATATCTTAACCAAAGGAGCCATTTGGACATAAAAGCCTTACTATTTTCTCCTACTGCCATTTCCTCTTCCTCTCTCACTTTCTCTACTTGTGACACTACCTCATCCACCTTGGGCAGTTTACTGGTGTCTACTTGTTTGTACTTTTTTTTGTTTTTTGGGGGGGGGTTTGCCATTGGTGTTAGAATCTATACTAGCTCCCATATATTCAGGTCCACATCCCCTTCTTTTCTTACCTCTAGTAAAAAGATTCTTTCATCCAGTTGTATTTTCTTTCCAGATCATTTTTTGTAATTAAGCAACTCTTGACAGCCTCAAAAATATGGTTCTGGTCCACTTTTCCGATACCCTCCACACCTCCAGGAGCCTTGCCTACTACTGGAAGCCTTTTGTGTAGTCTTATCAGCATGTACAATACTTATGCAAACATTTTCACACAAATATTCAGAATTTTCTCAATCCCTCAACTCAAGTATACAATTGTCAGACTATTTTTCTGTTGTTTCTCATCTCTCTATTGATTTGTCTACTTCATTCTTTTCTTCAGAGAACTGTCTCCTCCTCCTGTTCACTGAGTAATATCTTATATAATTCAGATACTGCTCCATGCTCCACTCTGTTCCCCTGTAACTCTATAGCCCATTTAACTAATAATGGCCATCTTTCTCTCTCTCTTTTTCTCCATTTTCAACTAATTTAGCATCTGTACCTCTAAGATCGCTGCTAAAAGTCTAAATAAATCCCCTTGGGAATTGTTATTTTTGCATTGCTCCTCCTCCTCCCACATCATCACCTGAGCTTCTGCCAGTATTTGAACCCAGTACTTAATTTCCATAGGCTGTCTCCTCTAGCTTCCAAAGGCATTGTTCCCTCCCCTCTCTGTCACTTATTCTACCGCTAGTTGGAAGTAAATCATCCGTGCATACTTTCAACTCATTTTTTTGAACAGTCTTTTTAATTTCCATACCTAAGACTTCCATTATATGAGGTGCCAACTGTTCTGAGTCTTTATCCCAAAATGCCTCAAATATATCCACTAAACCTAAACATAGATTTTCACTCTCAGCATCATTGCGCATTTGTACTTCCCAGCATTACTCATTATCCTTCCCAAATAAGACAGATGTACTCCATCGCCATACCTATCTAGATTTGGTACACCAAGTCTACCCTGACTTCTCTTCCATCTTACTCTTGCCTACAGAAAACCTTCATCTAGTTTTTAATGTACTGTAGTTTTTATTGGGCTGGATTCATGAAGGCTTGCATGGAGTCTAAGAGTAGAGTAAGACTCCAGACAGCCAATATGTCTGCTGAGCGATCCAGGAACAGCCGGCAGGGGCGTGCATGAGAGCTCCTAAAACGACTCTTGCACAGACAGTGTTAGGTTATGCAAATTACCTCATTTGCTGCTGAAAGCTATGCAAATGAGGTAAAAAACACTAACCTGTCCAAGTAAGAGTAGTGTTATTTGCAGAAATGTACTCCGTTGGTAACTGAGTACCATTCTGCAAATAGCAAAATGGAGCAATGACAGCTCGAAATAAAGGATGCATCCAGTTGAGGAAGCATGCCAATGGCCAAATATAAGGTCATTGGCTTTTATATGTGTTGCAAAATAATAAAAAATAATTTTTTTTCACCCCGATCTCCGATGTTTAAGCATAGCGCAGTGCCGTGCAAACATGCGGCACTCTAAAAACCAGAAAAAAAATAAAAGCCAAAAATAGGCATTTTATAAAAAAAATATCCATCTGCCATGCAAGTGAATGGCAGGCTGACGACAACATGGCTACTGAGTAGTGGTTGCTAAGGGGGGAAGCTCATTGTGAGAGATGTAACCAAGCATTAGTAGGCAATCTTATGCAAATGAGTATAAGGAAAGTGAATCCCAATTTTCCCCACCATGTGAACCATGTCCCTAGAGTGTAAGAGTAGGATTAGGGGAATAACAGAGTAGACGATAGGTGACATCATGAGGGGGGTATGTATCAAAGACTGTAAGCTTATTGGAGCAGAGTGGCATGTGTTTGCTGCGAGTTACTCAGGACTGGAAGAGGCATGTCTACAGTTGTCTGAACTGAAACCCAGAAACCGAAGGCGTACGCTGTGGCTACAACCAAAGTTTCTTGCAAAGATGCTTACACTGTGTGTGCGCGTGTGCACGCCTGTAAACCCGTATAAGCCTGTGTGCGCGAGTGTGCACCTGTGTAAGCCTGTGTGCGTGGATGTGCACCCGCCTAAGCCTGTATAAGCCTGTGTAAGGCTGTGTGCACGCTTGTGCACTTCTGTGTGCGTGTTTGCACTTGTTTGCGTGGCGCTGCCCCCTGTGGAAAAAGAAAGGGAAAACTAGTAGTAGGAAGTTAACCAAGGAGAAGTAGCAGAGCTGCCAGGTGAAATCAATCAGAATCAGCCAATTACACAGGCAGTACACTAGCCCAGCCCAGCCCAGCACTTAAAACTCTGCAAACAACATTCCCCCATGTTTTAATCAGAAACACTGCAACACTGCAGTATACAAAGAGAAGTGAAAACTTAAAAAGCTTAACTGAGACAAAAATGTGTTAGGGGCTGCCATTGTTATTATAAGGCAACATGTGCAAGATACTGAGGGTGGTACCATTGCAAATGTTGCTGAGCAACCCACAGTGAGGAGACGGAGAAGAGTGTACAGACCCAGGGTAACCTACCAGGGGCTACATGAGCTGGAGATAGTGGAGCACTATAGAGTGGACAGAGAGCTCCTGCAGCAAATTGTTGAGCTGTGCAGGCCACACCTCACACACAGAACCAACAGAGGGGAACCCATCCCAGTGGAAACCAAGGTATGTGTTGGCCTAAGAATACTAGCAACAGGTACCTTCCAGAGACCAACTGGTGATATGATGGGGATTTCACAGGCATCAGCATCCAGGGTACTGCACCAGTTCCTGAATGCCATGTCAGCACATGTCGGTGATCATGTATATTTCCCCAATTCCCGTGAGGTACTGGCCAGCAATATGCATCTCTTCCAGCAAATAGCGGAATACCCTGAGGTAGTGGGTGCAATTGACTGCATGCACATACACATCAAAGCACCAGCCAGTGAGCGGGGTAGGGCCTACATCAACCGCAAGGGCTTCCACTCCATCAACTGCCAGGTCATGTGCGATGCCCAGGGCATAATACTGAATGTGTGTGCTGGCTGCCCTGGAAGCTACCACGATTCCCATATCTGGCATTTGATGCAGCTGTACCAGACATTTGCCAATGGGGACATCCCTGATGGTCACCTAGTGGGGGATGCTGGATACGCACTGGAGCCATGTCTGATGACACCCATCAGAAATGCACACACACCTGAACAAGAACACCATAATGAGGCACATGCACAAACACAAAATGTAATCAAGCATGTGTTTGGGATGCTCAAGTCATGGTTCCAGTGCCTGGACACATCTGGTGGAGCCTTGCAGTACTCACCAACTACATGTACCCAAATTGTCATGGTATGTGCCATGCTACACCATATGATCCTGCAAAAACAGTTGCAGCAGGAACAGCATGGGGCAGGGCCAAACAGCCCCCACCATTGCCAAGGCCTGCACAGGCACAGCGTGACTCAGAAGAGGAACAACCTGAGCCTGCCCCAGTAGGCAGAAAGAGGCATACCCAGTATGCCTTGGCCTTGGCAAAGAGGCAACGCATAGCACATACACTGGCTCAGTAGGAACCCTGGAAATGATACCTCTCTCTGACTCGCACATAAAATAAAAGGGATGCCTAACTTGATACTACCTGTTTCCAAACATGTATAGGGAGTGTAGTATGTGCATCCGACATAGGCAGCCCTGCAGCACCACCAGAGGCATGATTGCCATGTTTTAAGCAATATAAAGCAGTGCTAAGCAGCATTTAGCAATATTTAGTATATGTAAACAAAATTGCCTGTGCCAACTAACGCAATGTTGGGCAACGCTGAGCAATGTTGGGCAAGGGCGGGCAAAGTCGTGCAAAGTTGAGCAAAGACAGGTAAATATGCTCATATTAGCTTTACTGTCCCTTAAACAGTCTGGTCTGCCCAGCATGAAAATAAAAAGCAGTAACAGGGCTCGAACCCAGGATACTGTGCACTATAGTCACAGTACTGTACTACTAAGCAATGATAGCATTTCAGTAGCATAGACACAGAGGACAATTGTACAGCAATGCAAACACAAAGAAATGCTGTAACATGCCCCTAAAGACGCATATGGGTAACCTCCCCCACAGGCCTATGCAGACAGAGAACATCAGGCCAGGCGGTGTGATGTGGGTTGTGCAAGCTATGAAGTTGCAATCTAATATATGTGGCATTGGATGTTAAGAAGTGTAGTACAGTATTATGCCTCAAGCCAGTATGATAGGCAACAGTACAGACTGAAATGGTGTACCGTACATAGCAGTGCAGGCATAGCAAATGTGTATAAATGTCAGGTGAACCCCTCATCATTTGTACACCCACAGTAACAATCAAGTGTGCCCTGTGTAGAAATGTAGAAAGAATAGCTCTCCCCCCTGTATGTAGAAATGTTGATAAATCTATGCAAAGTGTCTCATGGAAGCCCTGCAGGCACAGCATGATCCCTGTTGATCTATGACACAAAGGTGAGGCCTGCTGTAAAAATATAACTTGATTTTACATACACATATAGTATAAATGTCTATACTGGGCATGCTCACACACTCCAACAAATGTACTGGATTTCATTCAGCATCACACAAAAAGGTCATACTGGGCATGCTCACACACCTAAAAAACGAAGCAAATGTCAGGCAACAACATACTGAAAGGTCCTACTGGGCATGCTCACACACTTATGCTAAATACGGAGGTGATAATAAGGGATCTATGGACAAATGTGGATAGACATCTCTACTTCCAGAAACAGATTCACAAAGTTGTCAGAAAATCATTCTATGTGTTCACACAAACTGCCAAGGTCTGTGCATATAGGTCAAAGGAGGTTCCCAGTACTCATCAGTCATCAGACCTGTCAGAGAGTACCACAACACACTTGCGATGAATCTGACTAGGCACGTTGAGCAGCCAGAAAGACCACTGAAGTACCCTAACAAGAGCATTACTGGCCTCAAACAGTTGCCCCATGCAACAAGACTGAATGTAACCCAATCTATACATACTGTCTACTCAGGAGATCTCTGCCCAACAGACAGGTCCATGTCATGGCTACACTCAGATCTGTTCTGAGTTACAGCTCAATGGCACTAAATATACAGACACAACTTATATTGCCAACATCCTGGCAGATAGGATCAGTGTTAACTGTACCCCCCTCCCACCCATGAAAGAGCACATCTCTATAATGGAAGACTGCAAAGTTGCTGTCATCATGGCTGCACAGGTAAAAAACACTCTCCAAAGCCAGTATCACAGCAGCCATGGGACCAGATAACTTCACAGGCTGTGTTCCACACAAACCACAGAATGAACAGGCATCACACTGATGTACCATGTGCACTCATGCTTTGTGCCTGTTGAAAGGTGCACAGTGACGGTTATCCCACTACACAAGGGTGGAGACACCACGGACCCCAGGAACTAGCACCCCATTAGCCTGACGAGCCCGCTCTTCAAGGCCATGCAATGTATCATCATACAACATATAAAAAATTACATTTGTAATCCCCAAACCCTGGACCACAACCATGTTGGGTTTGTAAAATGCAGATCATGTCACTTAAACCTGATAGATGACATTGAAGCAGTCAACAGAACCATCGACAAGGGCAAGGTGGTTCACACAGCCTATGCTGATCCTGCCACGGCTTACAACACCACCACACACTCTGGAAATATAGATAAATCCACTAAACTAGCTATAAATTGCTATGTCACAAGATGTGCTGCCAACAGGCTTACTGACAGAACACACACTGTGAAAGTAGCAGACTCCAAGTATGACTTTGGACCAGTGATGAGTGTAGTACCACAAGGTCCAGTCCTGTGTCTTGTCCTGTTTAGTATCTACTTCCCTGAAGTAAACTTTAACATGGAAGGTCTGTGGCTACTGAAGTTTTCAGAGGACTGCAAACTAGGAGCCATAATTGTAAACACTAAAGATGTGGACATCCTACAAAAGGGCCTCACTGAGACAGATGGCTGTTGTCAAAGCCATGAGCTCTAGCTCAATGCCAAAAAGTGCATTGTCATCCCCTTTGTTAAAAACTCTGTAGCCAAGAATGACATAGGCGGTAGTATACTTAACACTGAAAGTGTGACAAGAGACCTTGGGTCACAGGTGGACACTGGGCACAACTGTGATAATCACATCCCCACAATAGTCAGAAAACCCTGCTATGTGGCACACCTCATCACAAAATGTGTCTCATGCAGAATAGAAGAGGACATTGTTCCCCACTACTCATCACTCACTAGAACTATAGCAGAGTACAAAGCCACTTTTGTGATGTACCTCACAAGACAACTACAACAACTGGAAAGCCTGCAGCAATACCTCACAAAGAGCATTAGCGGCCTGAAATACATGCCATACACAGACCATCTCAAAATGCTCCATCAGTACTCCCTTGCATATCGCCTACTCAGATGTGTTCACTGCCTAACATACAAAGATATGTCAAACGCAGAGCTGTTGGACATGCTCCACGTAAAACACTCACAATCCCTCTGACGTTTGGACCCAAAACCACGAGTGAAATACAAAAGGAAGGGGTGTACCCATTTACCTTATGTATACCCACACCTTCAGGTTAGTGGCACAGCATGAGGCCTTGGAGACCATGCAAGTGCAACTAACATTGGGCAAAGCTGCTCATCCGATTGTAGCCTGCTACAGATCACCTACCTTGTCACAGGAACCTCACTCAGTATTCCTGAGAACAGTGGAACATATAAAGGTCCTATCAAACACCATTATATGAGGTGATTACAACTACCCAAACGTTGAGTGGGAGAATTACTTGTGTACAATGTCCTTTGCCCAATGTTTCCTAGAGTTTAGAAGCTCTAACACCCTGGAACAGCTGGTCACCATGCCCACTAGAGGTGACACCATACTGGACATGATCATCACCAACATGGGGTACCAGTGTTCCACAACAGAGATAAAACCCTTGCTGGTAATATCAGATCATAAAGTAATCACACTGGACATCCACATCCCACCCCCCCCACCCAGTCAATGAAACCACCGTGAAAACATTTTCAAAAGCAAACTGCACACGTCCCAAGACAAAAGTGGAAAGTTCCAAAGACCTCTTGCTATAGGAGAATGGTATACAATCTGCCGAATCAGTTACAAGTGCATCCTATGAGCATCTACAGGGATGCATGGATCAAGACATCACAAATTAAACCAAGATGCACTCCACCAAAAATAAGAAAACAATCTGGTGGTCATTGGCCATATTTAAGCTAGACAACAGAAGGAGGAAACTAACACCTGATAGAGCCAACTTCACTAAAGGAAAGGCATCACTGATCATTATTAGGAAGAAGCAATGATCGCTCATAAAATAATTCAAGGACACTTTCAAAAGACATATTGCCAAGGACTGTAAGAATAACAACCACAAAGCCTGCGGTAGCTATACCAGACATGTAGGTGTCAACTTCCAAATATGATGTCAGCTACTGACAAATGGCAAGGAATACACTGAACCAACTTTCATTGCCCACATCCTGGGGGACAAGTTCAGAGTAAACTTCCCCCCATCACCCCCAAAAGGGCCTGTGTCCATCACAGAAGGATACACAGCCCCAGACGTCATGGACATGCAGGTAAAGACAGCCCTCTCCAATGCTAAGAACACAGTATCAGTGGGATTGGATGGTGTCCCAGGCTCCATTTTACATTAGGCCCAAAAGGAACTACACCCTCACCTACATTCACTGCCCAGACTCAATCATACCACAGGGCATGTACCCAAAGAATGGCATGCACTAACAGTCATCCAGCTCCACAAAGGGAGTGCCACAACAGAACCTGGAAACCATTGCCCTATATGTCTACTCAGCCTGGTCTACAAAGCTATTGAGCAAATTGTCATGGAACCCATAAACAGAGACATTGGGGACCTCCAGACACTGGACTCTACACAACATCACCTTGTTAAAGGTAGATCCTGCCTCCTAAACATAGTTGACTTACTTCAAACAGTTACCAAGGACATAGATGGAGGTGAAAGTAGTCCACACAGCCCACCTGGACCTCACTAAGGACTTTTTACACCATTCCCCACTCTGTCATCATGGACACGCTTACCAGCCTGAACATCAACAGCTATGTCACAGGATGTGTGGCCAAGTGGCTCTCAGATCAAACACACATGTTCAGAGTTGCGGGCACCATGTCCGACTCTAAGACAGTCATAAATGGCATCCTGCAGGTCTTGGTCCTGGGACCCCACCTGTTCAGTAGACACTGCTTAGAGGTACAGGCAAGCATGGGAGGAGTATGTCCGAAAAGGTTTGCAGATGACTGCTAACTGTGGTCCATAATCGACTCTATGGCTGACACACACATCCTCCAGAAGGGGCTTACAGAGACAGATACCTGGTGTCAAAACAATGCCCCAAGAAGAATGCCAAAGAATGCATAGTCATCCCCTTTGGCTAAAACAAAGTGCAAACAAATTACCACATAGCTGGTACTCCAGTATGTATGGAGAAAGTCATGAAGGCCCTGGGGACACAGATAGTAAACTCTCCTTTGATGATCACATGGCCAAAGAGTTTGGACATTCCTTCTATGTAGCCCACCCAATGTCACCTAATGTAACCCACTTTGTCTAGTCTGATGATGTCACCATCCTACAAATATACCTGTGGAAAAAAGAACTCGCATTAATGTGTATAGCACATCGTGTAAATGCGTTCTCTTGTAATAACATAAACCAGTTAGGTAGGGGTTTGAATATTGCACTTGACAAGTGTGTGTGTCTGTTTGTGTGTGTTCTCCTTGGAGAGGAGCAGCCTTTTTGGAGAGTACTCAAACACCTTAAAAGTGGTATACTAATCTTTGTCAGGTCTGATGATGTCACCATCCTACAAATATACCTGTGGAAAAGAGAGTTCACAGTAATGTGTATAGTGCGTCATGTAAATATGTACTCTTGTACTAACATAAACCATTTAGGTAGGGGTTTGAATCCTGCACTTGATAAGTGTGTCTGTTTGTGTGTGATCTCCTTGGGGAGGAGCAACCTTTTTGGGGAGTACTCAGACACCTTAAAAGTGGTATACTAATCTTTGTAGGTCTGATGATGTCACCATCCTACAAATATACCTGTGGAAAAGAGAGCTCACAGTAATGTGTACAGCGCGTTGTGTAAATGCATACTCTTGTAGCAACATAAACCAGTTATGTAGGGGTTTGAATCCTGCACTTGACAAGTGTTTGTTTGTGTGTGATCTTCTTGAAGAGGAGCAACCTTTTTGAAGAGTATTCAAAGACTTTACAAGTGGTATACTAAGCTTTGTCAGGTCTGATGATGTCACCATCCTACAAATATACCTGTGGAAAAAAGAGTTCACAGTAATGTGTATAGCGTGTTGTGTTAATACATACTTCTCTTGTATCATGAAGTAGTTAGGTAGGGGCTTGAATCCTGTGCTTGGTGAGTGTGTGTGTGTGACACTGTTGGACAATGGGTTGTGGGTTTTGCTTTTACTACTGTATGACATATCAGTATGACACCAGTATGTGCATTGCACATCTGAGGTAGCTGTGTGGCAAATACATATACGTATGTGTGACCTCAATTATTGCATGTGTGGGAACCCTGCTTTCTCCAAGAACACATCTGTCATCTTTTCAAGAGTGTGCTGCTGCTTTCCAGACCTTAGGTCACATCTGTATGCTTGTGACAAGGCCAGCCACTGCAGTGATCCCTGGTCTAGGTCAACTGTGTCACACACACTCATTACGGTTTCTATAGGATTGTGTGAGTGAGGGTTTATGGCCGAGGTATATGTCAGACCTGTTCAAACGCAGCAGGGTCTATCAATGATGGCTATTCATTATAGGTGTACAACAACCTTTGTGGATATGCATGCAGACCCCTTATTGCTTATGTGATCCACCGAGGGATTTAAACATACCTTTGGAAATGTGATTATCAAAGGAGAGATGACGTACCACTTGGTTGCATGCACACATCGGTACCTGTTCTTCATGTTGGTGGCTACTACCTATGTGGTACTGTGGGGATACTATGCTCCGTAAAGGTGGATGACTATGCTTTGGTTGGCTTATAGCTTTACAGAATGGGTTTGACAACAGGGATCTGTCTGTGTGATACCCTTGTGGAGGATGTGTGTGTCATCTGGAGAATGCATTATAGGCCACAGTATGCATTACAACATGTGGACGGACATATCCCTACTGTGATTGCTTGTACCTAAGAGAGCTATATGCCAAACAGGAGTGGTCTCAGTAATGGGTGCAGGTGAATACCACTGGTTACTGGCATAGTATAGTACCTGAAGGGTCCAAATGTTACTGTGTGTCCTATATCTGTGTGTCAGTTGTCAAGACATCATCTAACGATTGTTTATGGTCAGGCTGTTGAAGCTGTGTATACTACCAGAATGCAAAACAATGACAGATAGTAACAGTATCACCCACAGCACAGTGTCAAACCATGTCATACACACATGTGTAGTCAAGTTCCGAAATGTGTGCAGTACAATGCATACTGGCCACCAATCGAGACTATGGAGTGTTATTTTGTAATACAGGGCATGTCACCCTGCCCATGTGTCCACTATGCACGTACATGCAGACAGTGCACCTCCACCATGTTCACAAATGTACACCTGCAAATCTGTGCTACACACATCCCACACATACTGTCCACTCTCTAACACATGCTGCCAATACTACACACATCAGCCAAGTGGCACGTGGGCAGACAATACACTATTGGAACTAACCCTGGTGTAAACATTACTACATTGACAATCATAGCTTACATGCATCATGCCTGCTCAGCTACACCTTCAAGCATATCATTACTCTCTACTGCTGACAACATGCTAACATTGCTATACTGCTATAAAGTCACCCTGTGCATCAGCACCATGGTAGCCTGTTCCTGCATCCATGCTACAGATGACAGGAGGTGGCACAGGATTCATCATATGCACAGGGTGTGTTGTTGGTTTGCCAGAGGCCTACAGTGAGCCATACAATTGACATGTGTGTGTGTGTGTGTGTGTGTGTGTGTGTGTGTGTGTGTGTGTGTGTGTGTGTGTGAGGGCCAAGAGTACTGCTATGGGCCAATGTTGATGTAATATGTGTGTGTGTGTGTATGTAGTAGCCCTAGGTGTCTTGTTTATGTGTGTGTGTGTGTGTCTGCATGCACATAGTTCCACCATGTGGCTGCCATATACGGGTATTTGTGGGACAGCCACAGACTGTACCTGCCAGGCTTTACAGATCACCATCTCTGGCCACAGATATGGTACCTGTGCCTGGCAGGGGTGCTACTGACACTATCAGATACTAAGCCTGACTGGGTACTATCCCCAGAGGTAGATAGATGTACACTGAACCCAGGTCCCTGCTGGGACTGTCTAGAGCCATGTGCATGTGGTCTTCTAGGACAGTCTATGGACAGCCCACCCCCAACATTGCTGGGGCTGGTACTGGCACTACACAAGCGGCTGTGACTTGAGGGATATCCGAGGTGACTGCCAGCTGCTGATGTTGTTGGCATACATCCATGTCGACAATTCAACCATCCCGCACTGTCCTGACACATGGACATGACACTGCAGAGTACATCTAATGTCTCACCCCAACGTCTATCAGTGACCTCAGTGTAATGACGGATGGCACCTGCTAGGTCACAGATAGTGTCAATTACGGTGGTATGTGCCCTCTGTGCCCTTAGTCCCTGTCTGGTGTACCATTCCATATGTGCCTGTGCCTCCATGACAGCCTGGAACATGTGCGAGGTTGTGAAACCTGTGGCATGTCTACCAGTGACATGATGATCAGCAGTGCTCCGACAAGAACCCCTGGACATCTGCCTATGTGGTACCCTTCCAGACATCTGGGTATGGCTGCTGTGTTGGGATGCATGTGCCATAGATACCACACTGTCCTGGCCAATGCTGGCTGTACGCTGTCCCTCAGCTAAGGGCATTGGTGATGGATGTATTGGCAGTATGACTGTGTGCATGGATGGGGTGGACACTTGTGTACTGTTGATTGTTGGCCCAACGACAGACCCTGGCAAACATGCCTGTGCCTCAACACACCTATCATCATTATCACTATCATGCTCAGTGACATCAGTTTCCCTGCTGCAGTGAACCAGCCCAAAAGCAGCACCTGTGAGAGGGAGACAGGAAACACACTTTACGACCTGTACATGATGTCTGCACACATGCACACATGCACACATGAACACATGCACACATGAACACATGCAGACATGAGCACATGAACACATAAACACATGAACACATGCACACATGAACACATGCACATGTGAACACATGCACACATGCACTCATGAACACATGAACACATGCACACATGAACACATGCACACGTGAACACATGCACACATGCACACATGCACACATGAACACATGCACACAAATACACTTCTCACTAAAACCGACACACACAGACACACACACACACACACACACACACACACACACACACACACCACCAGCAATCCAGAACATACTCAATAGCATGTGATGGTGGGGTACAGTATCACAAGCCAGACATTTATATCAAACGTAACAGCATGCAGGACATGTGTTGCTCAACAGCATGCAGTGTGAGTGTAGACAGCCCTTGCTAATAACAGTATACATGGCTTTGATGCATGTGTGTTTTGTTCAGTGATTGGCCTCACCCTGGAACGCAATGTGTACATGGACACAACATTGCTGTGCAAGTATTAAAAGCTCTGCAATGTCCTGTGCACCATCACTCACAGGTATACATACCATGGCTGGATGTGTATCAGTGTGTCACATAGATATCCATTTCTGATTAGAGCATCTGTGTCTTTAGCAGATAATTGTGGACACAGGTTTAGCACATGCATGCTATGTATACATACAGAATGAGTGGTGCGTGTATACCTGATGGAATACCATTGCCAACATAGCCATTGTACAGTAGTTATGGTGAGTGTAGAACATATTGTGGACATGCCAGTGCCAGCCATGACATGGCATGCTACAACACAACTGCAACATTAAACATTACACATACCCAATGTGTGTCATGGGACCTATACACTCAATAGCATTACAAGACATATATGTGTTACGTTGTGCAAATGGTGATTGCTATGCATATTGTGTATAGGTGCATATGTTTGCACACATATAACATTGAGGTGTATAGCAATGAATGTTATGTGTAGTACTGTGGTTACAGTAACTGGATGGCGTGCTGTACCATGAGCCATCATCATGCAGCATCATGTGGTTACTTAAGGCTACTTATGTGTGCCAGACCGGCACCTATCATGCTGTACCTGAACCGCAGTACCATGGCTACATTCACCATTTCACAGCCAGTTGTTACATGGGTTTGTAAGGTGCCCAATAGGGAGCATTGTCTAACATGAATGTGTTGCGTGTTGGAGAGTTTTGCACTGCCCCATGATAGGCCGCTACCTCTCAGGTATATTATGTGTGCTGTGTGGATGATATTTGGGATACTGGAGTGTGACCTAAAAGCGTGTGTCTGAATACGCCATGTGTAGCATATTAACATGTACTGCATATGACGGAGTTGTGTATGTCATGTGCATGTGTATCGACTGCCTATCCAATGTCCACTATACTGTAGCCACAATTGCTTGAGATGCTCTGTGTATTGCATGTGTTTGAGGCAGCCACTCACGTTACTGGGATGTGCATAGTCTCACAGCAAACATGCACAGCATGCATTATGCGTAGGTGTGTTACATGTGTACATGGCCTACACCTCACCTATGACATGCACATTTTGTTAGCAATATTGAATGTAGAACACACTCACCAGCATGGGTTTGCTGCCTTGCTGTTACACCAGAGGGACCTACAAGGATATGAAACAGTTTGTCAGTGGCAACAACTGTGGCAATGCTACTGTGGGTTTGCAATCTTACAGTAGCACAATGGTTGACAGTCACAGGCCTACACATCATGTTCCAAATTATCAGTATTGAACAACATCTGGCTACACATCTTCTAACTACACAGTACACATCTCACATATGCATGATCTAACAATAGAGGTAACAGTAGGTTACAGATATGCCATCTTACCTGCACGCTCCATGTGAACTTGTTGGGGGGCTCCAGCCTCCATGATGATGCATGTGTGCTGTTGTTGTTGGCCAGGAGCCCCCAGGCTCAGGAGCATCTCCTCCATTCTGGTGAGGGGGGGATGGGTGGGCAACCCCCCCTACGGAGATCAGACGCATGCTGCCGGACATGTCTAAGTAAATCACTGCAGTGATGTTGTACCTGCTCATAAGTCCGGTTATGTATGCCTATGTCATTTATCCTACAGACAACATCTTGCCACAGTGCAGTCCACTCATGCTGGTCCTGGCTGGTTCTTGAAAATAGAAGGGTGTACTGTTGGATTAGACAGTTGGTTAGAATCTCAGCCTCTGCATGGCTATAGGCTGAATTGCAATGGTGGGACATGACCCTGGAAGACAATAAAACAATATGTGTGAGCAAGTCATGTGACACACTTAACATTCTATGGTACAGATATCACTGAACTGCCATAAATAGCAAACTATTATCTGTCAGAGGATACACACTGTCAATACCACATATCAGTGCTCAACCCACAACTGCCTGACAGTGCCTGACACGCTCTATATATTAAACATTTTCTGCACAGCAACAAAGAGAAACCACTATGTAAGACTATGCAACAGTGCATGGCACACTGTATGCAACACAATGCACCACCTAGCCACAAGAGGTATATATCAAGCTAATGCATAACAAAATATGTAATCCATTGCAATGATTGTAAAGTCCAGTTACAGTATTACCAGTACACCACACTAGTTGTTGATGGAAAACCCCTGCCTACAATATGTGCACATTCGTGAATATAGGTGGCATACTGCTGTACTAGACTATACATGTTGCTAGATACCCACTTATATCCTGTAACACACATATGACTGAGGGCATGTTACAGGCATACCCACACACACATCAGACATACATACAGGAAACAGAGGTATGGCAACCCAGATGAGCTTTACATGTGTACCATACAGTACTGTGTGTCAGTACTTACAAACCCTTATGCCTGAGGTATGTAATCTGTGAGGACTACACAGAACACACAAAACAGTGTTTCCAAGCAATGTGGACATACACCATAGTGTGCTGTTTAAGCCTACAGCTTCAGGTAGTACTACAGTTCATACAGAGGTTTGATTCACCAGCAGTACCAATCAATGAGCATGCACGTACTGCTTTATCTTCCAATGGCACACCCCAGTTAACACAAAGGGACTACGTCAGACCGTATGCCATACTGCTTTTTCTGGCTAGCAACAGCATACACATCTTTTGCTGGGATCAGAGCTAGGACACATAATACCATGACAGAAACAGTTTCCCACTAAGCTATCCCACATATACACAACTGTGACACATTCACCAACACATTCACCATCACACTCAGTCAACCTCACATAGCAATTATTGCAACAAGTACATGTGGGTGTGTATTGGTTCATAGGTAGGTAATAGGCTATTGGCCCTAGGGCCTATAGAAACCTAGCCAGATGGTACCCTGGCCTTTGACACCCAAGTAATTTAGTTTCATGTGTCCCTGTCAAGCAGAGCCACAAAGGTGATTCCCGGGGTGTATTTCCTATCTCCCATCCAATCATCCAGACTATTCATAGGTTCATAGGTTCATAGGTTCATACTAGGCTATCTGCCCAAGGGCATTTATAAGCCTAGCCCATAGTTATGTGGCTTTCGCCACCGCTTTAGTTTGAATAAAAACTATGCCTATCATTTTGCTGTGCCTCTGTCAAGCAGTGACGCTGAAGTAATCCCTGGGGTATATCTGCAATCTCCCATCCATTGGTCAAGATTCCTCTTGAACAAGACCAGAGAGGTGCTCTGCCTCACATGTACCGGGATTTTGTTCCACAGCATAGGGAGTCTCTGGGTGATGAATCTGTCCCTCCAGCACGTTCTATTTATAACCGTGTCAAGGTTTAAGTCTCCGCCCTTGTGGTTCTGAGGATCTAGATTTTTGAGGTGAAGCATATTCATCAAATCTGGGTTTGACATGGCCTTATATGTCAGGCACAGGTCACCTCTGAGCAAGCGGTATGAGACTGAATAGAGCTGGAGTTCTTTCAATCGGGCAGCATAAGACATATTTTGAGACCCTTTATCCTTTTGGTGAGGAACTTTTGGGGCCTTTCAAGCTGCAGCAGGTGTCTGGTCAGATACATTCGAGCGGGGCATTGTACTCAATCATAGGTCTAATAAGTGATGAGTACAGGGGACGATGACCTCCCTTGATCTAGATGTGAATCCCTTCATGATCAGGTGGGTGATATAGAAGGTTTTCCTAACTACTTTAGCAACATGAGTGTCAAGCGAAGGCTACTGTCAACCTGGGTCCCCAGATCTCTGATGACTTTTCTGTGCTCAGTGGATTGCCACCTATATGGTAGCTAGGGGTAGCCTTGTTTTTCCCAAAGGGTATGACTATGCATTTTTGGCGTTTAACTTCAGGCCATGGCTCTGGCACCAGTTATCCATTTCTGTGAGGCCCTTCTGGAGGATATCTGTGTCAGATGTGTTTTCGACTATGGCCCAGTTTGCAGTCATCTGCAAACTTTGTCAGCCATAACCCTCCTGTGTTTGCTTGTACTTCAGAAAAGTAGATGCCGAACAAGAGTGGACCCAGGACTGAGCCCTGTGGGACACCACTTGTGACAGGCTTTGAGTCTGACATGGCTCCAGCAACTCTGACCCTGTGGGTTCTGTCACTTAGCCAGTTTGCAACCCATCTTGTGATGTATGGGTTTACATTCAAGCTGATGAGTTTTTCGATGATACCTGAGTGGGGTATTGTGTGAAGGCCTTTGCCAGGTCGAGGTAGGCTGTATGGACTGCCTTTCCCTCATCAATGGCCTTGGTGACTGTCTCGAAAAGTCAACCAAGTTTAAGAGGCAGGATCTGCCTTTGACAAAGCCAAACTGAGTTGGATCCAAAGTCTGCAAGTTCCCTATGTCTTTATTTATGAGTTCCATTATGATCCTCTCCATGGCTTTGCAGATAAGGCTTGTCAAGCTAATGGGGCGGTAATTTCCAGGGTCTGTGGAGGCACAGCCCTTATGAAGTGGGACCACAGTCGCGTGCGCCACTCCTTGAGTGCGTATCCTGAGGTGAGGCTAAGATTAAACAGCTGTCCTAACTGTGGGTTTAATTCCTCATTGAGTTCATGAAGCACACAGCCGGGGACACCATCCGGTCCCATGGATGCTGTGTTTTTGCCTTAGTGAGGCAGTTCTCACCTGCGTTGGAGATGTTTGGGGGGCTACAATCCTCTGGAATAGATATCTCTCCTTTTGTGGGGGGGGAGAAGTTTGCACTGAACCTGTCAGCCAGTATGTTGGCAATGTGTGTAGGTTCAGTAATTTTCACATCATTTTGAACTAATTCTGAGCATATCTGGGAGTTTCCTCCTAGGTTTCTAACATAGCTAAAGAAGGCCTTATGATTCTCTTTAGAGTCCTTGGCGGTTTTCTCTCAAAATTTGCCTTGGATGATTTTATGAGAGCTCTTAGTTTTTACTTATAATGATCAAAGGTGTCTTACCTTTCAAGGATTTTGCTCTATCTTGTAGTAGCTTCCTCCTTTTGTTGTAGAGCTTGTTTATGGCTGGGGTCCACCAGACTGGACGCTTGCCTTTGGTACAGAGAGTCTTAGTTTTGTTTGGGATTGCCTGATCCATGCAGTCCTGTAGGTGCTGGTAGAAGGCATTTGTAAGTGATTCAGCGGTTTGAGTAATGTTTACCACTGGCTCAGGGGCCTTAAAGGAGACCACACTAGTTTTTAGAAGTGTGAAATCGGCTTTGAGAAGTTTTTCACTGTGGTCTTTTTTGTTTCAGGTGCGGGATGAGGACCTCCAGCGAGATTAGTTTATGATCTGATCTCACCAGTGAGGGGTATACTTCCGGTGTTGAACATTTTGATCCCATGTTCGTGATGATGAGATCAAGTATGTTTTCTCCTCTTGTGGGGATGGTGACTAGTTGTTCCATGGCATTTGAGTTTATGAACTCCAGGAATCTTTGGGTTAGAGTGTTCGGGCTTGAGTAGTGTTCCCAGTCTATATTAGGGTAGTTAAAGTCACCTAGTATGATGGTGTTTGGAGATACATTTATCCCTCCAATGTTTTCAGGAAGGCCATGTGAGGTTCCTGAGTTTGAGAGGTGGCCTGTAACATGCTACAAATTGCAGAGCAGTCTTGCCTATGGTTAATTGCACCTGGATGGTCTCCGATGCATCATGCGTTGCCACCAACCTTGAGGTGTGGGTGTCCTTTATGAATATGGACACCCCCTCCTTCTTGGTGTTGTCCGGATTTTGGGGCCGAAGCATGATATGAGGTGAAACCTGTTAGTGCTGGGGTGCTCTCAGGAGCCTTGAACCAGGTTTCTGTCACAGCACAGACATCGATGTTCTCCATATTGAGAAGGGCCTCGAAAAGTGCATCTTGAGATTGAGACTTCTGGCATTGAGCAGCATTACCCTTAGTTTTTTCCTTTTGGTGTTCTAGGGTGGTAGGTTTAGAATTTGAGCCTTGCCTAAAAAGGCACTATGGGGCAAGAGCCTTTGCCAATATCCGAAGCCCAGGGTGACAGGTGCAAGCCGTCCCTTGCGCAGCGTGGCTTGTCCAGCATGTCATCCCAGGCAGACAGACATTGGATCCCCTTTGAATGACACCAGAATTTAAGCCAATTATTAAAGCTGATCATCTTATCACTGTATTGTGGCATCATTCTAGGTGAAGGTAGGATACTGCTCAAGGTCAGGGTCATACCTGCCTGGGCTACATAATCAGAGAGCTCCTCGATGTCCCTTTTCATGTAGTCCAAGGAGGTGCCTCAGGTCGTTGACACCAGCGTGGACAATGACTGAGTCGTACTTGTACCTGCTGTTGAGAGACCTGAGTGCTTGCGTTATGTGGCGGATTCTAGCCTGACAGGCAGCTTACTGTGACCTTCTCTTTACTCAGTCTGGTGAGCGGGCGTCAGTGTGTCTGACTATGGAATCACCAATGACAAGTGTGTCTGGCATTTTGTTTGGCCTTAAGGGCTGTGACTGTTTGACACTCTGACTGTGTGGTCTGTGTGTTGCATGTGTTGGGTCGTGAGGTGGTAGTTGTTTGGGTGTCTGCTTTGGTGGCCTCTGGTGTTCTGCTAAATTTGTGATCAGAGCCTCAGTATGTCTTTGTGTGAGTATGTGTATGATTTGAAGTTGTGATGGTACCATGTGTGACTGGGTATGTATTGTGTGTGGTTACCTTCTCCTCCTGTCTGGTCTTGCCAGTCCTATGTTGAGAGAGCTCAGCCTCCAGTTTGGCCGTATAGTTGCATCTCTGCATGTATTTGTGTTTTGTGGGAGAAGGAGAGGATTGTCTGTGTACATGAGGCAGTTGTAACATTGCCTCAATATTCCCAGGTTCACCAGTTGAGCTGAGAGGACACTAGCAACTGATCCTCGACATACTAGAAGTAGTAGATAAAGAGACTTTCAAAGGACTCCGGGGAAGTGGGTTTTAGGCTGGTGGGGTACTATCTATAATAAGAGTGCTTTATCAAGGTGCAAGTACTGTAGGAGTAAGTGCTAGGCTTTACAGATAGAGAATAGTCTACTTGGGAATCAAGTAGAGATGAACTTTTCAGTTATAGGATATGCTGGTTAGATCAGCAGTACAGCTCGAGGAAGGTAGTTTTAAGGGAAAATTGGAAGAGTGGAATTTAGATGGCCCAAATAGTTTAACCTTGTTTAACCGCTGCTCTTGTGTGCAACAGTGGTAACTCCGCTAAATCGGCTTACAGCGTTAGCGTGTTTTATAACAGGGGCTGAAGGGAGCTAGGAATTGGCCCAAAACGACCAATGGACTACTAGTTTCTGGCTGAAACTTCACCAAATCAGACAAAAGGCTCAGTGCTTCCCACTCCCACTGGTAAGCAAAGAAACTTCCCTCCTTCCTAATAAGGCAATGGATCAGTAACAGGAACTAAAAACAAAGCCCAGGGATCAGCAACTCTGAAACTGGACTACTCTAGTTCAGTAAGGCGGGAAAACAAGAGATTTTTTTTTTGTTTTATTACAGAGACAAGGAAAAAAACAGACAGTAATTGCTGTAAATCGGCTAGTGCACTTTAGTGTGTAGCCTACAGAAACAATTTGCAACAATTAGTAACTTAAAGTGCAATAAACAGTGTAAAATGCAGAAATCACTTAAAGTAGCAATAAAACAGGCGAAATGCAGTTGCTAGCTTAAATAACAGTGGGAAAGCCACAAAAAATACTTATATCTGGTAGAAAGTCACTCTTTTAGCTCTCTGCTGACGAGTGCTACTGAGGAGCTTTGTTTGCTATTGATAGGTAGTTTGTTCCAGAGTATGGGATGTCTCTGAGATAGGAATCTATCCCTCCAGCATGTTCTGTTTATTGAGGTGACAAGGTTTAGGTCCCTAGAGCGTGTAGCTCATAGGGATTGTGATCTGTTTATGTGGAGCATGTCCAACAGCTCTGGGTTTGACATAGCTTTGTATGTTAGGCAGAGGTCATCTCTGGGTGGCCGGTATGCAACACAGTCTAGCTGTGGTTTTGTGAGACGGTCTGCATAGGGCATCTGTTTGAGGACAGTATTACTCTTTGTGAGGTATGTCTGTGACCTTTCCAGTTGCTGTAGAAGTCTTGTGAGGTACATACCAGAAGGGGAATTGTACTCTATAATGGGTTTTGTGAGTGATGAGTAGAGGGGAACACTGACCTCTTTTTCCCTGGATGACACAGCTTTTGTGATGAGGTGTGCCATGTAGACAGATTACATGACTAGTGTGGCACTGTGATTATCAAGGGGGAGACTACTGTCCACCTGTGTCCCATGGTCTCTTATCACACTGTCGGTGTTAAGTTGACTACCATTATGTGGTAGTTCATGGGTACAGAGTTTTTAGCAAAAGGGATGCCAATGAATTTCAGACATTGAGCTTGAGGCCATGGCTTTGTCACCAGGCATCTGTTGCAGTAAATATGACTCTGTCTCTCTCTCTCTCTCTCTCTCTCTATATATATATATATATATATATATATATATATATATATATATATATATATATATATATATATATATATATATATATATATATATATATATATATATACATATATATACACATACATATAAACATCCATTAGTGTACATATAGATATACATATAGGCACATATAAAGTCCACCTTTCATGGTGGGAATCTCAATTATGCGAAGTATGTGAGGTATACAGTTATGTAATGATATTGCAGAGTCTTGTGCGAAATGCATTGAAGGTGTTCTCAGCCCATGTGGCTTTAGCAGGCCTCACTGGCTGCAACACTGCAAACCTAACAAATCACACCCAAAGCTTTTAACCACCACATGTCATATATGAACACTGGATGCTGTCTTGTTTGCCACACACTACTACCTACATACAAATATGCACATAACAACCTTCACTAACACATATATGACCTCCCTTCAGAAGCAGTTGCAGTATGTCCCTTGTTCTATGCACATGTACAGATGCTAATATATCTGACACAGATATATCTCTCCATATGTGTGTGCCATACACACACAAGGTCCACACTGTTGTAAGTCCCTGGACCTCACGGCTGACCTGTTGGGCCTTGCTGCAACATGAACAGGTGTCACATGTGAGCACACAGTAATATTAGAGGGTGTATACATAGCTGCAAATGCTAGATTAGCATACTAGCCTGGTACAGCAGTTGCCAATGCTAAGCTACACGTTGATATGACTATCATGCATGTGTTACTCTGTCACATCCATGGTTATATAGCTGTATGCGCTACTCCCCCAAACAGCCATTGTCCACACTACTGTACAGAACACAGATAACATGGTTCAGATGTTTGACATTTAATGCTGAGCTACATATATCACAGTTATATCCCACTGCACACAGCTACACACTGATTTGTCCATGGCAGTAGTTATGCAGGGCATCTGTGCATAGATACGTACTGTTGCCACATATTGATGTTTCAAAGTATGAAGAGTAGTCTTTAAATACATCTACTACATGCCAGTAAATACATATCTGTTACATACCTTTCCTTTGTATGAGTTTGTAGTTTTCAGTTTGCTGTATCTTTGGCTTTATTTAAATATTTTCTTTTTTTTATGTATTTTTTTTTATTTATTGGTTTATTTATTTATTTTTCCACTGGTGTGGGTGGGGGTGTGTGTCTCTGTCTCTGTGTGTCTCTCTCTCTTCCTCAGCGTCTGCAATGGGATGATTGCATGTGTGGCCAGCAAGTACAACCTGCTTTTATAGGTATCTGCACATGTGCATGTGATGGCCTCTGCACCAATTGGTGGCCACCATTTGGTAATTGCATGCAGCCTGCTGTGTGGTAATTGCAGTATGCACTGTCATAGCAACCCAATGCTATAAATTGCTATGTTAGGTAGGCATAGCCCTTTCATCTTTCCAAAGTGGGGCCCATGCTTGTTTGCTGTGGACACCGTTGTGTAAGTCAGAAGGTTGGTATAGTTCTTATATCTGAAGCTAGGGGTGTAGCCAGTGATTTAAACATTGTACTCAGACCTGAATGTTGCCACTTCCACTACACAGTTGTCAGTGTAGAATTGTACTCACCCCTACAAATGCTAACACAAGATACATGGGAGTATGTAGTTTCTTTTCTACTTATACAATTCTCTGCCATACAAAAGTAGTTATTGAGATGTATTCATTTGGCACATGAACTGTTTGTGAACTGCTATACTGCAAATATTAATTTACTCACTTTTGAACAGTTTGTGCTTTTTAGTGTTGACATTAGCACAGGCTGCTCAAGAAAAATGGACAGATTTCAGTACTGAGTATGCCTACATACATCCTTGGTAGACCCTGAATACACAGGTTTATTGTACATTTGGGTATGGGTGCAGATGGACAGAGAGCATTATGTATTAATGTGTGAACTTTATCTTGCCGGACTTAAAGGGTTGCTGTGTACCTGTTTGTTTACCAAGGTAAATAGTCTGTCTGAGTAGCTCCCAACTGTGGACCTATCCAGATGGTAGCCAGAGATTAGCCTGTTATTCTTTGTGCACCACACTTTTCAGCACTGGAACAATGGCATTGTCACAGTTGGTTGCTACCAGTACATGGCTACATCCCTTGGTATTTCAGTGTTGTACTCCTACATAAGGGTATGCTTCTGGAACTTCTTCCAAAGCTATTTGCACAGTGAGTAACAGCAGAATAGCTGATATGCCTGTGTGTTTCTGCCTCTGCCAGGCCTCTCAAATACTCAGGTACATATTTGAACAGACTCAGGGAAACGTAGGTAGAAGTGAGGTACACCTTTAGAATATTAGGGACATTAGGTTGAGACTTTGAGAGAAGCAGAGCATATGGATTAATACACGTTTCCTGAAGTACAAGCGGTGTCTAACTCTTAATTATTGTCATTATTCATTAAGTGTAATTCACCACCTTTCTGCCTAATGTCAGTAGATTTCAGACGGATTCAGAGGGACAGAGCTAAAACCTGTCTCAAAATAAGGGACATGCCTGTAAATTAGTGACAGTTGGCAAATATGGCCTCTGCCCTAATCAGATATGCTAGTGTTTGTCCTGCTATGATACTGTGTGGGGGTTATAAAGTGCTGCTGTAACATTATTTCCTGATAGAATGGCTGGTTCTCTTTTTACAGTTTTGGAATGCAATTCCACAAGAACTGCTGGTTAAGATCCACAGAACAGGATTTGTGTTATGGCATTTCTATTTGTCCTTTACATTCACTCATTCTGATGCATGATATATTGATTTCAGCACCAATTTGTTGTATGTTTACCATGGCTCAGTGGTACTTCATGCAGTCTAGTGTGTACAAGGTCCGGGGTTCGAGACTGGCAGAGGTATTTGATTTTGCTGCTGTGCAGAACAAGGGCCCTGACATACAGAGTGACTAAGGCACTTTTAAGCAGTTGTAAGCGGGTTTGCGCGGGTTTGTGCGATGCTTAGCTAAGCGCACACAAGCGCACACTCGCATACACTCGCGCAAACCCGCTAACTACTGCTTAAAAGTGCTTACTCCCACTAACCCCCGCGCTCATTTCTTTGAAAGAAAAGAAAATGGGGAGATAGGAAAATGGTGAAAATGGGGTACAAAGAGGGAAAGACAGTAGGGAAAACAGCTCGGGATGTGCAGGATGGGTGTAGGGAAGGCCAATAGCTGCCCATTTCTTTAACAGCAACAGCTGTGCATATGCAATAATTTTGGAGTGAAATATGAAACCTTCAACCCCCGTGAGAGGGGTGAGGACAACAAAGTGTGTTGTACTGCCAATTAAATATCAGTTTGTGTCCAGCGGACATGTGTGCAAATGGGCAGCTATGTATGGGGCATAATTTTTGGGGGGGAGCAGAATGCCCTTTTTTTTTTCAGGTGAGAGTGGAGTGTGGGGTAGGGGAAGTAGGTATATTTGGGGAGGTAGGTTGGGGAGGTACACAGACAAGACAAACAAGATGCATACAGGGGCAGAATATGACACATGTGGTGGGTGAACACCATTGACGGGGAAGGATGTTTGGAAATCGCAAGCCCATGAGCCCACAGATGGCAACAGTGGAACTGAGATCCCACCCATGGGCAGTCACCACTGCACCTTTACAGCCCAGAGGGTGGCTGTGCTGGGGGCTGCATAGGTGGGGCAGGCTCACCCATGAGTCATGCCACCCATGCCTCAAGCTGGCGTAGAGGATCAGCAACAGAATGCTCGATCTCCCTACGCACCACAGCCCGAACCGTTCGGAGGGTGATAGGTGGCCCTCCTCTGCCCACGCTTGCACGGGGGGGACGAGCCCCATCCCCTGCAGCGCTTCCACCCAAAGGTGGCACAGGGCCAATGGAGGAGGAGGTCCCAAGCTGGGCACTGGACCTGCTGGTGCCAGGTGCCATCGCCAGCTGAGGTGGGACAGGTGGGTCCGCTGGGACCGGTCTTCCCATACGTTCTATGTTTAGGAGGATTTAATGAAAATATGGGTTAATAACAGTCAACAGCATTCCCAATTAGGTATAACAGCATGCAGAAGTGTTCCCATTAACACAACACACCAGAGTTCCAACAGCTGAACAGCAAGCATGACACATGCATATATGAGACAACAGTGGACATTGCAACAGCATGCAGGTTTAATTGATGGCAACAGGCCACCAATATTGTGGTATTTGAACAGGGCACATGCATCAAAATAAATGCAGATATTTATAAACCAATAGGACATATGTCCCAACAAATGTTTTGAGATTACACATACCCATTGAGGTGTGGAATTGCATTTTTTATGCACATACAGTAGGGTGGAAAATGATAGCTTCATTAACAACTTATGTATCCTTCTAGTTTACACTACATTCCTATTGACTGCAGTTATATGTCCCCTACATGTATTATTACACTACCCAACTGTCCTTAGATCGTGAAATGGGTCTTGCTAGATCTGTATATACATGGGCTGTATCTGACATACAAACCGTCCGGGATGCAGATGTTACTGCTACATATTTTGTGAATTTCTCAGACACACTACTGCTGAGATGGTGCACTGACAGCTCTACTTTCATATACTTATCTAGATATGTGTAGGTGAAATTATCAGTTATATGTTAACAGCTCCCAACATTTCTGCCAGTACAATGACATTTCTGGGGAACACAATACCAAGCTACTCATGTGCCAGATTAACCTGTACATGCTGGGCATGAACCAATAGTTGTGGACTGTGAATATGCTTAAAAGCTACTGGCACTCCCTTCATCCACTTTATATGGGCCTACCCAACTGTGTGTTAACAGCGCTTAATACAACAGTACTATTTCGATAATGAAAGAGTACAACAACATATCAAAGAAAATGACACAGACACACTCCAGGAATGATATCTTTATTAAAGACTTAAAACACTTTTCTAGAGGCTCACTCATTTATTTCATATGACAGTACATGCAGAATAATTATTATAGAATTATTATACCTTTATTTATTGTGTTTAAACACATTTTTCAGACTCTCTCATTTCTTTTACATAACAGTACATGCAGAATACTTACTAACCTGCCTGGTGGTGCGGCCTTAGCAGCCTATCTGCATAGGCTTGCTGATTCGCAGCATGGACACCTGCAGCTGTGAAATAATTGAAGTGATATTGAGACATACCTATCCATAGTATACACTAGAATAGCAATTCTTACATACTTAATTCCAGGGCTACTTACTCAGTAGTGGGGATTTGGGCATCCCACGGGCCTCCTGGATCGGCTGGTCCAGTTGATCTGCCTTGCGTCTTTTCAGGTCTGCATGGTGGTGCCTGACCTGCTCACCAGTCCGAGGGATGCCTGTGGCACTGGTGAGTTCATGAGCTAGACCGTCCCAGGCTTCCGCTTTATATTGGGTGCCCTGGTACTGGCCCCGCAGGAGTCTATCCTCATGATGATGGACAAGGAGCCAAACCATTACTTCAGACTCCTCAATGCCCCAACATTGCGCTCGAAAACGAGAGCCCTCTCCAGCACCACCATTGCTGCCTGCAGATGGGAGCTACAACCAGTTATGGCAAGTATTCCCACCTATGGAGCTTAAATATGCATAATTTCCCGCACTTATTTATGATTGGCCGGTTTTGAAAATACGCAGCTGAGGGTACACCTGCTTAGCAATGGGTAAACTTCCATTGATATGTATGTGTGTGTTGAAAGTGCATACTTACGAAAAGCTTTCATGGCTTAGTGGTTCAGTCCTGTGATTACGGTGCACAGTATCCCGGGTTCGAGGCCTGTCATTGCTTTTTATTTCACTACTGGCCAGACCAGCAAGGAGGTGTGGCTATGTTTTACCGACTTTGCTCTATGTTGCCCGATGTTGCTCGACGTTGCTCTATGTTGCCCGATGTTGCTCGACGTTGCTCTACGTTGCCCGACATTGCTCTACATTGCTCTACGTTGCGCTGGTTGGTGCAGTGCGCAGCTCCATGCAAAGCTATTGCACTAGTTAAAGCAGTGTTAAGCTATGAGCAATGGTACTGACATGTGCTTAATACTGGTCAACTTTGCTTAGCAGTGTTTCACATTGCTTAAGATACATTACTTATGCATTCATCAGTATGGAGAACCATTTCACTTTCTTATATATATTTAGAATTTGTTCACTACTACATAGACCATTTCAATAAATTTTACTATAATTTCAATGATAAATCCTAGGGATTCTTTTCATATACAGATTTCACAACAGAAAATAAAAAGGGGAGTGGTGGGACTTGAACCGGGAATGTCTCCTCTTTGTGCGAAGGTTCTACCACTACACTGTTGCTGTTTTGCTTAATTTGCATATAGGTTTCTTATTATCCTCTTCGATGTCTTGACTGCTAACTGTAGCTAAGCAATGGACAAATCCGCGCAAACACGCGCAAATACGGGCAGCTATATCGGGAATTTAAAAAAAATTAAAAGTTTTACATGTTATAATTGTACTGGGGTTTAGAATGTGGGGGAGTGTAGTGTTGGCTATGTACACATTTGAGTGGACTCGATCATGTCAGTTGACATTTCCCTATTGTGAGACTTGCAGGGGCATGGATTTTTGGACTGCTCGGCAGTCCGACACGCCCCCCTACACTCGTGCATGTTCAGTGTTAGCCTTAGAGTTGAGTCAGCAAGCCCTCATGAATATGCATGACGCACTGACATCATACTCTTAGACTGCAGTTTCCGTGTTAGGCTTAGTTAGTCTTACATGGAGGATTAGTGAATCCCGGCCATGGTCTAATAACACCCAGAAGGACTGTGTTAAATAGGAAATGTGGGGACTAGGTGTCAGTACAGAACTTGGAACCTCTGATCTAATTCGAATTTAATATTTTACAGCCGTGTGTATTACCATGAATTTTCTGTAACATCTCCTCACAACTTTTTTGCATCGACATTTCCAAATCTCTTGCTATCTGAGCCACTAGATAATTCACAATGGCATCCTTCCACCATTGGGAATATAATCTCGCCAACTGGTCAGTTACAATGCCTGCTTCAAGGTTTCAGTTTCTTTCCCTTATGTATACTTTAAAATTCTCCTTATCGTTTTGAGTCCCGATTAACTTGGCAAACTACTGCACCCTGACGTACTATAATGTTTCTCGCATACATTATTCTTATCCATCCTATTTGTAGCATATAAATGATTGTGTATGTACTACCAGAGAGCATAGTACCGGATGGTGTATCTGATTTTAATGGGAGATTAGATGCTGAACAAGAGTTGGACAGGAGAAAGTGCTGCTGGATATTTAAATTTTAAAGTATACTTAAGGAGAAACAGACTGAAACACTGAAGCAGGCATTGTAGCTCTTTAATTTTTAATTGTGTTTTAATTGAATTTTAGTTTGTTTGTAATGGAATCAATTATGGTGTGTATATAAAGTTGTGTTTTTATTTTTTCATTCAGTCTAAAGAAGTCTAACCATAGACAAAAGCACTTACTGGATGATTCTTTCACCATTTGGAATATGAAAAGGCAAGTTAATTTATTATGTGGTTGTTTCTTCAGTGAGTTTTATTCTGTCACTTTGTACAACTGAATTGGTCCATTTTACATCTTGGTTTTACCCCACTATATAGGTTTCTTAGCAAATCTGCAAACTCTGGAAAAATATTTTCCTTCATATCGCAAATACATAATCCCAATCCACCCTATCCAATGCCTATTTTGCAACTAATCAAACTAACAGAACTAATGCAACAGCTCCCTATCCTTTGTGTATGTTGTAAAATCAGTAATGTTCTTAGGATATTATCAAAGGGTTGCCTACCTTCCACAAATCCACATCAATTGACAGCAACTATTTTCCTTACTAATGGGACCAGCCTTGCCACTAAAACCATCATAAACATTTTGTAGTTGTGATTTTAAATCATTATGAGTTTATACAAACTAAACAATTTGTGATTTGTTTCTGCTTTGGAAAGGGCAACTATAACCCCATTTAGCATAATGGCTAAGGTCTTCACCTCCTATGCATAAGGTACAAGGTTCAATCCTGACCTCCAGCCAGTGTCTGTTTGGAGTTTGCATGTTCTCCATATGTCTCTGTGGGGCTCCACCTACCTATGAAAAACATGCTGTTTCCATCTCAAACTCACCAAAATTAATTGAGCTGTGGGCAGCAGAGCAGACTCTACATGTTGCCCTAGAAGGGGAAGGGTTATATAAACTAACTGCTTTGGGCATGTGCTGTGGTGCACAGTAGCCTCATGACAGAAGAACACTGATCACAGACTGATTGCTGTGGCAGGGCTAGACAATTGTATAAAATGTGGCTCTAGGTGATTTGGTCCAGTGTCCAACCTACTCTGACTTATACCTGGGATGTATGTGCCTCTCCTGGCCTTTGTGTGCCCTCCAATCTCCAGTTGTCCAGATTGCCAAACACAAACTAAGAATTGCTACACTCAATCTAGGGTCACTGACATGACTCAGCTTTAGCAAAGCCATTTGGCAGGCTAGAAATAATGTGAGAATTCTGAGAAGGAAGAGGCTTCAACAGACAGTGAGGGATGGCATCAGAATTAATGACAGACTCATGGCAATCAGGGTCCTGTGTAATGACAGAGCAGTATTCACACTCTCAGCCTACGCCCCACAGCTCATTTATGACAGTGGAGAAAAGAGTGCATTCAAACAACAGTGGCAGGACCTACTAGATAAAGCAGGACAGCATGAATTAGCATTAATAATAAGTGACTGGAATGCACATATCACAACAGACAGAACAGGATGTGAGGACTGTTCTGGTCCACATTGTTGGGGAAACAGGAATAAAGAAGTAGAGGCCATAGACTTCTATCTGGCAAATGACTTGATAGTAGCCAACACATGGCTCAGAAAGAGAGTCACAATGTCACATACAGGAGAGCCAACATGCAGCTCAGGTAGAAAGGGCACTGGGGTAGAATCGCAGATTCCAAAGTCACCCATAGTGAATCAGTTGCAAACAGTAGTCAGAGAAGAGTTTATGGTCAACAGAGACCAGGCTGAAGACCTGGAAGTTGACTGGAGAGAAAGCACAACAGTTCAAGGAATTACTCAGGGCTCTAACACCTCAGGAAGAAAAGGAGATAAGTGGGATTAAAGAACAATGGCAGTGCTTCAAAACAGCATGCATGAGGCCTACAGAACAGATATGTGGCTGAACCAGGTATGGAAATAAAGTACATAAGGAAAGCTGGTGGCAGAATGTAGAAGTCCAGGAAACCATCAAAAGAAAGAAGGAATGCAGGAAAAAGTGGGAGATAGAAAAGACAGACCAAGCTAGAAAGGAATGCTAGCTG
Organism: Protopterus annectens; assembly: GCF_019279795.1. Classification (NCBI taxonomy): domain Eukaryota; kingdom Metazoa; phylum Chordata; order Ceratodontiformes; family Protopteridae; genus Protopterus; species Protopterus annectens. The sequence continues at coordinate 377,228,498 of NC_056731.1, forward strand.
GCTAACAAAGAAGTTAAGAAAGGAGTTGCAATAGCAAAGAAGAATGCATCACTCTAAAAACTTCTGGAAAGTGACTCAGTAAATGGCACAAAGAAACTCTATCAGGTTGTAAGGCAAAGACAGGAAAATAAGAAGACAGTAAAACACCCTTCATAAGGGATGCCAGCAACAACCTGCTAACCAGTCCACAGGATATCAAAGGCAGATGGAAGGAATAAGTCCAGCTTCTGAATGAAGAAAACCCTACAGAAGCTGCACTGCCCCAGATACAGCCTACAATGAGAGACAAGGAGGAGCCCACCACAGAAGAAGTTAGAACAGCACTAATGAAAATGAAGTCAGGTAAAGCAGCAGGCTCAGATGAGGTTACAGCAGATATGATAAACATGGTGAAGATGGTGGGTGACATAGGAGAGAAATGGCTCATGATGGTACTCATAGCATTAGGAGAGAAAGGTGTATCCCAGATGACTGGCAAAAAAGTATACTAGTACTTGTGTTCAAGAACAAGAGGACATTCACAGCTTTGGGCAGTACAGAGGCATCAAACTCCTGTCACATTGCATAAAAGTTCTTGAGAGGGTGATTGACAAACAAATATGCAGAGTAGTAAAAAGTAAGATGGGAGATGAGCAATTTCAGATCAGGATGCAGCACAACTGACAGGATGTTAGCAGTGAGACAGACAGTTGATAAGAATCTAGAGATGAGAAAAGTCCAAATGTGCATTCCTAGACCCAGAGAAAGCATACGATAAGGTCCCAAGAAAGCAAGTCCCAGAAACATTGATAGAATTAATGCAGGCTATCTACAAGGACCCAATAACTTAAGTATAAACAGTGTTCAGTCTCACAAAAGGGTTCTCAGTGGGAGTGGGTGTGCACCAGGGTTCAGCTCTGAGTCCACTGCTGCGCATATTGGTGATGAACTACATTAGCAAACAGGTCGGAGGGAACAGATCAACAAAGTTGCTATATGCAGATGATATGGCATTACAGGCAGACTGAGCAAGGACTTTAGTAAAGGATAGGGGAATGGAATGCAAAACTAAAGGCACATGGGATGAAACTGAGTGCAGATAAGACAGTTGTAATGTTAGTAAATAGTGGAATTCAAAGGAAGCTGTGAATTGAGATAGAAGGGAAAATAGTTGAACAGGTTAACAGCTTCAGAATCTGGGAGGGTTGGTGGAAGAGATGGGAAGTCTAAATGAGGAAGCCAAAGCTAGAATCAGAGGGGCTGCAACCAACTGGCAAAGAGTGTCAGGTGTATCATATGAAAGAAGAATGCTAAAGAAAGAAAGAAAAGTTAGGCATACAAAACAGTGGTATGACCAGTACTTCTGTATGGTTCAGAAACCTGGGCAGTAAAGCCAGAACAGCTGAGCAAACTTTTCAACCTGGAAACATCAAAAATCTGGACAAGGCCCATGAAAAATAGGTACAAATCTGTATACTGATTAACATAAAATTTGCATACATAATTATGTAACACAACCAACTCCAATGGAATTGTGGGATACCAACTTTCAAATGCAAACTGAAGAACAGACAACCAAAATATGGCACCAGAGTCCCCCTGTAGCCTGCAGCCATTCCAATGTCCTATTACCCGGCTATTTCACCCCATTTACCATAAACACTAATGTGTGCATACTGCTTTACTTCTACAATGATTATTTGGATTTTATTTTTACATTTTATAACACAATGCACAAACCCTAATAGACATCTGCTAAACAAGGCAATACCGTCTCACAATGAAAATAGACTTGGCATTAAAGCTTCTCTACCCTTGAAACTCACATTCATTGAAGCATCACAAAAACCCTCACCACATCCAAAGAAAATTCATCTGGCCAGTGGTGGCTAAAGATTACCTTTAGGCTGTTTTCAAATCATAGGCCCCTTGCACACAAAACAAGAAACATACATGTGTTCTTTGATACACCTTCCTAACTTTATTAAATTATATTCCTTGTATAATACAACACACTTGTTAGACTTTGAGCGCATTTTAAATGTATTGTTTGAACATTTTTCCAGTAGGCAATGAAACAAAATACATGAATCAATAATGACAAAACTGCCCAGTTCAGAACATTTACATCATAAAAGCCTAATTCCACACATAGAATGACAGTAGTGTAAGCCATAGGCATCTTGCACAGCTTCTTGCACTTATTTTTAATTTCAGTTTGTTTTTTTTGGGAGGGGCAAAACGCCAAAAAAAAAAACAAGGACATTTTAAACATTGCTCATATAATTTGAGAAAGTTGCTAGAAAAAACTGTTTTGTTACCACAATGCATTTTGCTGCAAATTCTTGAACCCAGGACCCTACAGTCAAAGCAACACACCATTATGCCAAATCAGCAGTTTCCTGAAAGACAGAAAGACTGAAACTTAAATGGCTATCATTTAATGAATTCAGTTCTCACTTCTCACCATAGCTCTAAACCTCTTAGCACAAAAAAATCTGGACTAAGCCAATAATGGGGGAATTCAGAATTCAGTTCTCACTTCTCACCATAGCTCTCAACATCTTAACACAAAAAAAACCTGGAAAAAGCCAGTGATGGGGGAATACAGACCTAAAATAGGGACAAATCTCAAATACTGATCTTATAAACTTAGAAAATTGGTAGAATAAAAGGTTTTGTGTTACTGTTTTTTTCTGAAGAATATGAAGTCTGAAATTCAAATGCCTGTCATTATTTAGTGAATTCAATCCTTCAGTGATTTGCCACAAAAATCCTGAAAAAAACACAGATTTTTATGAGGAACAGAACAAAAACATTAGGCAGAAATTCACAAGAAGCGGTGGTGGCTAGGAACTCTAGGTTCGTTTGTACCTGTACCCAAGGTACAGGGTTTGAGTCTGAGTACCTCTAGCCACCAGATGTATACACACACAAATACTGATCTTATAAACTTAGAAAATTGCTAGAGTAAAAGGCTTTGTGTTACCATTTATTTTCTGAAGAATATGACGTCTGAAATTCAAATGCCTGTCATTATTTAGTGAATTCAATCCTTCACTGATTTGCCACAAAAGTCCTGAAAACCACAGACTTTATGAGGAACAGAACTAAATAATGAGGTATAACTTCACAAGTGGTGGTGGCTAGTGACTTTAGGCTCTTTTTACCTGTACCCACGGTAGAGGGTTTGAGCCTGGGTACCTATAGCTTCCAGGTGTATTCAACTGGGGCATTTACACAAACACACACACACACACACACACACACTCACACACACAATACCTTCAAAACAAGTAGCTCTCCACAGCATTCAATTCACACACACACAATATCTTCAAAGCAAGTAGCTCTCGCTAGCATTCAATTTGCACACAAACAATACCTTCAAAACAAGTAGATATTTTTTCCCCTGGTCTACCTCTCAGCTGCTGTGAGTCCCTGGCTTTGGAGTCCATACTTTAATTAAGCTGTCCAACCTGCCTGTATTGTCCTCCAGTGGGAGACTGCCCTGTCGATGCTAACTAACGTCCTTCACCTACCATATCTTCTACTGTCCATTACTTAAACTGAGGAACTAAGCCTTAACCTCCCTGTGCAACAGACTCTCTAAGAAGAAAAATAAAACAAAAGAAAGTATGTGTTCCTAATACAACTGACTGTTCTAAATCTAGATCTGTTTAGATATTCCAAGATTTTTTTATGTACACTCCCTAGCTAGGTCGACCAGCAGCCAAAGCCTTTCCTTAACTTCTTGCTTGCCCTCTCCTGTTGTGTCCTCTGTTCTTTAAACATAAATCCTTCCCCCCTTGTACTTTCCCAGACCTGCTGCTACCTTCCATAAGAAGCTACTCTTCACTATATAACTTTTGTCCACTAGGTGGCGCGCTTCTCCGTCTTACCCCACTGACTCAAAACACATCCCTTAGACCTGCAGTTTTTATATAAATTGTAGAACTGCTGCCCCTACATCTTTTACTTTCATTCTACCTGTACTCTAATTCACTTATTTTTCCCTGTCTACTATCCCTACTACCTAGGCCTTTACCTTCTACCCATCCCCAAACTTACCTTACCAAGTCAGCTCTCCACTGATAGTTTTTCCTTGGGCTCTCTCCTTCAGTGGACTGGACCCTGTCTCTTCTTCTCTCTTTCCTTTCCACTGCTCCCTCTTAGCAATAGCTACTTTGCTCCTGGCCCCATTCGCTTTGTGCCTTCTGTTTCTCCTATCTATACTCTCATGACTAACTCTAGCTGGACAGTCTAAACTGCCTACCATAGCTGCTGTATTGGCTCCCTCCCTGCCCTCTCGCTCTATTGCAGAGCCCTAGTTACATCCGGGCTTTACCTGCCCTCACCCTCTTTTTCTTCCTCCTCCTCCTCCCTCCTACATCCTCTCTGACTTTATAAATATTCCTTGTCCCATGCAATGCCATCTTTTTTCCCCTAGTCTACCTCTCAGCTGCTGTGCATCCCTGGCTTCGGAGTCCATACTTTAATTAAGGTGAGCCCTGCTGTATTTGTCTTGCTATTTTCATTTTGTCCTATCCTTCCACTTAATTGTGCAAAGATAGATAGTTTTAATTGATTAGGTAGCAACCATTAACTACGATAAATGTTCTTATGCAATATTCGCCGCTAACGGCTATCAGTGTTTGTGTTCCTGCACGTGGAATGGATATACGCTATCGTAAATAGTTGCATGCCATTCCGCTTCTATTTACTGATGAATAGAACTTAAATGTATCTGCTTTATACACTCGGAAGCTAGAGGCTCCAATGCTATATTTTGGTTGAACTGTCATTGTTTATAAAGGATTATTGCTTTATACAGCAATATTTTTGCTATGTTTTGGTTGAACTGTCATTGTTTATAAAGGATTATTGCTTTATACACTTGTAATCTTCTTCTATGCTAAAACATTTGGATTGTCTGCACTGGGGAGCACATTTTTACTTTCTGTGTAAGTGAACTTGGGAATTGTCAATGGCTACAGCTACCTGGGTTTGCGTTCCTGCTCTTGGAATGGATATACTGTATTGTGAATAGCGGCTTGAGTCTCCACTGCTATTCTTGTTGAGTAAATGCTTTACTTAAACTACTAATGCCTTACATGAAGAGCGAGGCTGAATAATAGCCCTATACTTTACTGCTATTGAAGATTACTTTTGAATAACCTATATAGAATAAATACTTTGCTTTAAACTGCTACATATGAATAGCGAGACAGAATACTAGCCCTACCCCTTACTTTTACCGAAGAATACTGTTGAATATACTGTATTGACAAACATTTAGAACTATTAGTGATGCTGTACTGCTGCTTTCCTGTACGTTAACAACCCCCAAGCTAATATAGCGTCTTGGCGATCTTGTTTCCGGAACTTTGCTTTTGAAATGTACATTCCTGCAGTTTATAAAGGTCTTATTCTGATTTGTACTGTTTATTTGTACTAATGCTTCAGTTGAAATACTTTTTGACTTTGAATAAGCCATGTTAATTTGGTGCCCATGTTTTCCTACCTATATTTATGCTGACTTTGCCTGCACTCGAACAACATTCTTTGCTCCTTACCTTACTTAGTCTCTGTTAAATGCAAATTGTACTTCTTCACTTACAGAGTGGCTTTGCTGCAATTGTATGACATTATTCTTAGTCTACCAAATCTATTACTGATTATACTACTGGAAATGTCTGTTTTTTTTTTTAAGTTGTCTTTTGTTATATTGTATATGTAGAACAGTGATATGTTGCCTAAGTTTTGAATATCAGTACCTAGTATTTCTACTTAGTGTCCCTAATAGTCTGTTTACTTTACTTCTTGTTTTTCCCTGCTTTTATTTACCCAGCTGTCCAACCTGCTTGTATTGTCCAACAGTGGGAGACTGCCCTGTCGCTGCTGACCAACGTCCTTCACCCACCATATCTTCTACTGTCCATTACCTAAACTGAGGAATTGAACCTTAACCTCCCTGTGCAACAGTCCCTCTAAGAAGAAAAATAAAACAAAAGAAAGCATGTGTTCCTAATACAACTGACTGTTCTAAATCTAGATCTGTTTAGATACTCCAGGATATTTTTATGTACACTCCCTAGCTAGGTCGACCAGCAGCCAAAGCCTTTCCTTAACTTCTTGCTTGCCCTCTCCTGTTGTGTCCTCTGTTCTTTAAACATAAATCCTCCCCCCCCTTGTACTTTCCCAGACCTGCTGCTACCTTTCATAAGAAGCTACTCTTCACTGTATAACTTTTGTCCACTAGGTGGCGGGCTTCTCCCTGTCTTACCCCACTGATTCAAAACACATCCCTTAGACCTGCAGTTTTTGTATAAATTGTAGAACTGCTGCCCCTACATCTTTTTCTTTCCTTCTACCTGTACTCTAATTCACTTATTTTTCCCTGTCTACTATCCCTACTACCTAGGCCTTTACCTTCTACCCATCCCCAAACTTACCTTACCAAGTCACCTCTCCACTGATAGTTTTTCCTTGGGCTCTCTCCTTCAGTGGACTGGACCCTGTCTCTTCTTCTCTCTTTCCTTCTCACTGCTCCCTCTTAGCAATAGCTGCTCTGCTCCTGGCCCCATTCGTTTCATGCCTTCTGTTTCTACTATCTATACTCTCATGACTAATTCTAGCTGGACAGTCTAAACTACCTACCGTAGCTGCTGTATTGGCTCCCTCCCTGCCCTCTCACTCTATTGCAGAGCCCTAGTTACATCTGGTCTTTACCTGCCCTCACCCCCTTTTTCTTTCTCCTCCCACTCCCTCCTACATCCTCCCTGTCTTTATAAATATTCCTTGTCCCATGCAACACCATCTTTTTTCCCCTGGTCTACCTCTCAGCTGCTGTGCATCCCTGGCTTCAGAGTCCATATTTTAATTAAGGTGAGCTCTGCTTATTTGTCTAGCTATTTTCATTTTGTCCTATCCTTCCCCTTAATTGTGCCAAGCTAGATCATTTTAATTGCTTAGGTAGCAACCATTAACTACGCTAAATGTTCTTATGCAATATTCACCACTAAAGGCTACCAGTGTTTGTGTTCCTGCACGTGGAATGGATATACGCTATCATAAATAGTTGTATGCCATTCCACTTTTATTTACTGATGAATGGAACTTAAATGTATCTGCTTTATACACTCAGAAGCTAGAGGCTCCAATGCTATATTTTGGTTGAACTGTCATTGTTTATAAAGGATTATTGCTTTATACAGCAATATTTTTGCTATGTTTTGGTTGAACTGTCATTGTTTATAAAGGATTATTGCTTTATATACTTGTAATCTTCTCCTATGCTAAAACATTTGGAATGTCTGTACTGGGGATCATATTTTTACTTTCTGTGTAAGTGAACTTCGGAATTGTCAATGGCTACTGCTACCTGGGTTTGCGTTCCCGCTCTTGGAACGGATATACTGTATTGTGAATGGCGGCTTGAGTCTCCGCTGCTATTCTTGTTGAGTAAACAATTTACTTGAGCTACTAATGCCTTACATGAAGAGCGAGGCTGAATACTAGCCCTATACTTTACTGCTATTGAAGATTACTCTTGAATAACCTATATAGAATAAATACTTTGCTTTAAACTGCTACATATGTATAGCGAGGCAGAATACTAGCCCTACCCCTTACTTTTACCGAAGAATACTGTTGAATATACTGTTTTGACAAACATTTAGAACTATTAGTGATGCTGCACTGCTGCTTTCCTGTATGCTAACAACCCCAAGCTAATATAGCGTCTTGGCGATCTTGTTTCCGGAACTTTGCTTTTGAAATGTACATTCCTGCAGTTTATAAAGGTCTTATTCTGATTTGTACTGTTTATTTGTACTAATGCTTCAGTTGACTGAAGAAAATACTGCCAGGAACCACCACGATAAGTAGAGATGAATTTATTTTGAAACAGAACAAGCGCTTTCACGCATTGATATGCGCTTCATCAGGTTACAAATTACACAAGAAATAAACTCACTTTATATAGTAAAAACAGGTTCAATCAAAACCAATTATCAAATTTTTCAATTAAATAATTAAACATAATTGTTAAAAAGGAAACACCCATTTTCAGCATCATCTCAGTTAGCAGGTTAAATACTAAGTCATAAACACGATGAACATTTTTTCACTATTTTAAAACAATTCTAGGCATGTAATGTGCAGTGTCAAGGCTTCATAATCTGTAAAGCCGCTAATATCTATTTTTATATTAAAGCATAACCACTTCATGTAGCATATCACATTTGAATAATATAACTTCTTGCTCTGGATAGTGCACATTATATTACTTAAAATAAAACAAGCTAAACTAGTTGTCATGAGCTGATGAACAACTTACATCACCTAAGTAATGCACAATGTGTTGTTCTGCACAACACTACCTGGACTCGTTGTCCATTGTAAAACAGAACAGCTAATAGTTTTTGTGATTTTACTTTTTTTGCAGTTAATTAGGTCCATAAAAATTAAAATAATCAAATTTAAAAACAACAGTATTGTTATAACGTATAATATACTGCATATTCATATCTCAATCACCTCTTCTGTAGCGCTTATCGGGAAAGGTATTCACTACCCATACTGGTCTAAATATAACACCATAAACTAATTTTTAAAAAAGTAAATCACCACATTCCAGTACTGCTCCAAATATATGATAAGCTAAACCTATTGACAGGAATAAGTCAGGACGAGACAGCCCACAGTTGTTATTATAATTATTCTTCGTGCAACTAGTTGGATCTATAAGGACGGGTAACATAAAAGCGCCATTATAACTGTAGCATATAGATGCTATATAATTTATATCTTGGTCACATCTAAGTGTGACACTTACTATAAAGGTCATCAATAATCATAAAATATTATGAGATAATAATAAAAGCAACCTTAAATTTTGCTAAATGATGTTAGTACCATCGAAGACCATTCCTATATGCAACTGCGTCCAAAGCATAGTAATAATAATAACGCTTATGAATTAAAAATGCAAATCAGTTATTAAGATAATATAGCAGCAGATGTTTATGTCTGTATTAAAGCAACAACATAAATTTATATATGTTCCGTCTTATTTATGGAACTTAAACTTGTAAACAAGGGGGCTGAAAGCATGCTTGTTTTAATCATAGACATCGCTGTGATAAATGGTATCTAACATTATACTTATTTGCTCAGTGTTAACCATATACATACTTTTATTTAAACCTATAGCCTCGTTCATAATAAGGACGAAGTCTATCTTATGGAGCGTATAGGAAATAAGTAAACTGCAGTCATTGCTTAGTAAATCAAGAGTTTTTTTGCGCCCCATAAGAATCTATGCTAAAGCTGATGATTCAACTTCCCGGTATGAACAGTGTGTCTTGTCCGGGTTTTTGGTCACAACCATGATATATAAAAGTAGTCCCTTATTGATCTATATAAGCACCAAAAGGAAGTGTTAAATCAGTATTCCACACACATAACTATTTGCTGAACTTATCAGAATTAAAGCAAACTAAAACTTTAATATACAATAGTGTTGAAATCTGCAGTCACTAGCCTTAAATAAGTGGTGACATAAATGCAAAACACTTAGGCAAGAACAAATATCAGATGACCACTAGATAGTATTTAGGTCATATATATATAGGTATGTAAGCCTTAAATAAGTGGTGACATAAATGCAAAACACTTAGGCAAGAACAAATATCAGGTGACCACTAGATAGTATTAGGTCATATATATATAGGTATATAAGCAAAGACAAAGATGAAACCTATTGTAATGTACCTGATGCTGTGGTACTATCTTAACTCCAGTATCTCTTAGTAAAATTGGTAGAGAATTAACTCACCAGACTGGAATATTTATGCATTTTCAAGGGACTTCCTTTGAAGTATTTATCTAGCTGGAGTATAACCATAGGTCTGGCTGTACCATTAACCAAACACCTTATTGTGATTCAGATGTACTACAAATATATATATGATGCCAGATCTATTATATAAAATCACTAAAATATTGTGGGATCTTAGAACGATCCCAACAGAGCAGGACGTATATTGATGGCAGTATTGAGCCCTGGTGGTACATGCGCTTTTAATCTTAAGATCCATTTAAGCTCAAACATTTCAATGGTACCAATATGATCTCCCTCTCTCCTATTTTGATTAATAATTTGTAATACTTGAAAACTAAACCTGTGTCCAGGATTTTCATTGCAATGTAAAGCCAATGCACTAGTTGTATTACCCTTTCTGATATCGTAGACATGATTATAAGCCCGATCTCTAAGCCTTCGGGAAGTCATGCCTACATAGTAACTGTCACATTTATCACATTTTGCTAGATAAATGACATTTTGAGTATTACAAGTTGCATAGAAGGTGGCCCTAAAGTTAGATTTAATACCCAAGGCCCTAAGGTCCTGTTCCCTACTTATAAATGTACATATGGAGCATCTGCCACATGCATATGTGCCCGTCTTTATCTGGGTTCGAATATCAGTTTGTTTCATCTCATGTTTGTCTTTGCATAAAAGCCTCTTTAGATTCATACAATTATTGAATCTAAAACTAGGCTTATTGCCTAATAATGTATGGAGGTAAGGCTCAGATAGTAGAATTTTCCAATTCCCCTTTATAATTTTGGTAAGTTGCTCAACATCACTAGTATATTTAATATCATATTTAATTTTACCATTTCTCTCAGCATCATATTTTACTTTCCCTCTATAAACATCTGGGACAACATTATTTATAACTGACTTTATTACATCATTAATCAAATTCATAGGATATCCTCTATCCAAGAAGAAATCCTTCTGTTGCTCAATCAAGCATAGTGCATCCTGTCTATCTGTACATATTCTTAGTATCCTATTAGTCTGCCCTTTTATAATATTACGGAAGATATGCCGCGGATGCATACTACTATAGTGAAGGATACTGTTTCTCCAACAAGACTTACGATATAAGGTGGTAGTAAGGCAATTGCCGTCCTTTTTTACTATAGAAATATCCAGGAAGTTAGCCTTAACTAAGGAATATTCATAGGTGAACGTCAGGAATGATGTTGTGCTGTTCATATAGCCTACAAACTCTTCCAGCTCTTCTATACTGCCATTCCATAATAGAATAACATCATCTACAAAGCGTCTGTAGATAACTATTTTAGCAAATCTGGAATCACTAAAGACATTCTCCTTTTCCCATCTGTGGACAACCAGGTTGGCATATGCGTTTGCACAGGGAGTGCCCAAGTAAACAATTTACTTGAGCTACTAATGCCTTACATGAAGAGCGAGGCTGAATACTAGCCCTATACTTTACTGCTATTGAAGATTACTCTTGAATAACCTATATAGAATAAATACTTTGCTTTAAACTGCTACATATGTATAGCGAGGCAGAATACTAGCCCTACCCCTTACTTTTACCGAAGAATACTGTTGAATATACTGTTTTGACAAACATTTAGAACTATTAGTGATGCTGCACTGCTGCTTTCCTGTACGTTAACAACCCCCAAGCTAATATAGCGTCTTGGCGATCTTGTTTCCGGAACTTTGCTTTTGAAATGTACATTCCTGCAGTTTATAAAGGTCTTATTCTGATTTGTACTGTTTATTTGTACTAATGCTTCAGTTGAAATACTTTTTGACTTTGAATGAGTCATGTTAATTTGGTGCTCATGTTTTCCTATCTATATTTATGCTGACTTTGCCTGCACTCGAACAACATTCTTTGCTCCTTACCTTAGTCTCTGTTAAATGCAAATTGTACTTCTCCACTTACAGAGTGGCTCTGCTGTGATTGTATGATATTATTCTGAGTCTACCAAATCTATTACTGATTATACTACTGGAAATGTCAGTTTTTTTGTAAGTTGTCTTTTGTTATATTGCATTTGTAGAACAGTGATATATTGTCTAAGTTTTGAATATCAGTACCTAGTATTTCTACTTAGTGTCCCTAATAGTCTGTTTACTTTACTTCTTGTTTCTCTCTGCTTTTATTTACCCAGCTGTCCAACCTGCCTGTATTGTCCTCCAGTGGGAAACTGCCCTGTCGCTGCTGACCAACGTCCTTCACCCACCATATCTTCTACTGTCCATTACCTAAACTGAGGAATTGAACCTTAACCTCCCTGTGCAACAGTCCCTCTAAGAAGAAAAATAAAACAAAATAAAGTATGTGTTCCTAATACAACTGACTGTTCTGAATCTAGCTCTGTTTAGATACTCCAGGATATTTTTATGTACACTCCCTAGCTAGGTCGACCAGCAGCCAAAGCCTTTCCTTAACTTCTTGCTTGCCCTCTCCTCTTGTGTCCTCTGTTCTTTAAACATAAATTCTTCCCCCCTTGTACTTTCCCAGACCTGCTGCTACCTTTCATAAGAAGCTACTCTTCACTGTATAACGTTTGTCCACTAGGTGGCGCCCTTCACCCTGTCTTACCCCAATGACTCAAAACACATTCCTTAGACCTGCAGTTTTTATATAAATTGTAGAACTGCTGCCCCTACATCTTTTTCTTTCCTTCTTCCTGTATTCTAATTCACTTATTTTTTCCCTATCTACTCTCCTTACTACCTAGGCCTTTACCTTCTACCCATCCCCAAACTTACCTTACCAACTCAGTCTCCACTGATAGTTTTTCCTTGGGATCTCTCCTTCAGTGGCTCTACCCGCTCCGTTCGCCCTCCGGGCTCACTCCGCTCCCCTACCCTACCCCCAAATTCCCACCCACAATGCATTTACCTTTATAGTCACCTGAATCTCCTCCCCTTTTCCCCTCAGCCTATCCCATTTCTCTGCCCCTCCCCTCCTAGCTGCAATTCAATTAGTTACCCCTCCCCTCTCTATCCCTTACCTGACTACACTTTCACATATACTTCTCTTCCTTACATTTCCAAACTCTCCCCATTTACTCTGCCTCCTCTTCTAAAATCTATCCTACTCTATTGATCCATGTCTCTTCCACTTCAACTCACCTCCTTTACATGTATTCTCTTCCTAATAACTCTCTATAATCTCCTATTCCTCTACCAAACTACCCCAGTCATTCTCCCTCCCCTCCACCTCCACTCACTCCCTTCCCCACCCTTTGACACTCCACTTTTATTTAATATCCCCCTCTCTACTTCAACCAAACCCATTTCATTACTTTAAATTAAAACTCCTTACAGTTTCTTTAAAACCGCTTGCTACTAAATCAAAACTGTATCTCCCTCTAACTTCATGTCACAATCCAAAGTTTCTCCTCCTCCCTCCCTCTTCTTGGCTTGCTCCAGCAAGTGACATCCACCCCAACCCTGGGCCCACATCCAGTAATACTCTCTCTCCCACTACCTCCTCTATTAGAAACAGCCATAAATACCTTAAGTTCATTACCATTAACACCCAGAGTATAAATAACAAAATAACAAACTTCCATGCTTGGCTAAATCACACTGTACCTGACATAGTAGCAATCACATAAACATGGCTAAAACACACATTACCAACTCTGAGATTATACCACCTGGCTTCCAAGCTCTTTGATTCGACCGCCAAAACAAGCAAGGAGGTGGAGTAGCCTTAATCTGCAACTGCCTGCTGAATCTCTGCCCTTACCAGAATCCCATTCCTCAGTTTAATAATGCCGAACTAATCATAGGAATCCTCAAAATGAAAAACTTTAAAAGTATCTGTATTATAGCCATCTATATTCCCCCTGGTGACAACAGTTCCACCCTAGAGAATATTCTCTTATGGGCTTCAAACAACATCAAACTTGAGACTTACAATCTAGGTGATGTCAACATCGACTGGAATAAAATTAATAACAATACTCCCACTCTATCTATCAATCTTTATAATTTTACTCAACTAATAAACAACATTACCAAATCTAACAAAAACAACCCCCCAGGGTCCATCCTGGACTGGATCTTAGTCAGCCACCCTAATAAGTTCTCTGACTCTGGTATACTACTCACTCAATAAGTGATCATCTTCCAGCCTTTATTCACCGAGCTGCCCAACTCCTCCCTCACCAACACCAATATCCCCCCACACTCGTAACCTCACTAACTTCAACCCTTCTATATTTTCTGAAACCCTTAAACTAACAAATTGGGATATCCTAAAAACTCTTCTTCTAGATGAAGCCTTAGAAGTCTTCAATACTACCTTCCTTGGAATCCTAAACTCTCAAGCCCAAAATAAATAAAATACTACTCTGCCCCTTGGCTAACTAAGGACACTAAAACTCTCATGCTACAAAGGGACAAAACATGGAAACTCTACAATAAAAATAAACACCCAGCTACACTCCTTCAATTTAAGCAACTCCACAATCTAACCAAAAAACTTATCACAAATTATAAAAAATCATACTACACCAAACTACAGTCTACCCTCTCATAAAATCCCAAAAAATTCTGGAATTCCATCAACTCCCTTTTACACCCTGGTACTAAATCCAATCCCTGTCCCAACAACAATAAGACCAACACAGAAATAGCAACCCTTTTTAACCCCTTCTTTACTAACTCTATAGCTGAACTTGCTAAAACCTTCACCAAAACCACCCCTCCCCTACCCCTAAGCCTACTTCCCCTCCTGTCCCCATTCCTGCTCCCCTAAACCCCCTCCCACTTTTTATCTAAAACCTGTGTCAACCACCTGTATCAAAAAACTTCTTTCCAAACTCAAGCCATGCTCCAATGCCCCTGACAATATCCCTTCACTCTTTCTTAAGCTCGATGCAGATGGTATCACCATACCCATCAGCATTCTCATCAATAGATCCATCCAGGAATCTTATGTTCCCAAACTATGGTGAGCTGCCTACTTCCTGCCCCTTCATAAAGGAGGCAAAAATAATAGCATTTCTAATTACTGCCCAATAGCCATTCTTTCCCCAATTTCAAAAGTCCTTGAAAAATGTATCCACCTGCAACTCATGCCCCACCTCCTCAATAACCAACTCCTCACCCCTACTCAACATGGTTTCCGTTCTGGCCACAGTACCATTACTGCTCTTCTCTCTTTCTTAGACATTGTCAACCTTGCCCGTGACTCTGGAGATATTGTCTCTACTGTCCTTCTCGACCTTTCACGGCATTCAACACTGTATCCCACACACACCTTCTTAATCACCTTTCTAACCTCAATCTCTCCCTAGATTCCCTTTCTTGGTTCAAAAGTTATCTCTCAGATAGATCCCAAGTTGTGAAATGGCAAAAGTGTACCTCTACCTTCCTTCCTACCCCTACCGGAGTTTCACAGGGTTCTATTCTTGGACCATTGCTCTTTAATGTCTTCATCAATGATTTTCACTCTGCAATTCCAAACTCTCAAATAGTGCAATATGCAGACGACTCCACTTTAGTCTGCTCAGCCTCTAGCCTTCCCAAGCTCCAGGCCAAGACCCAACTGGCCTTCACAACTACAGAGAATTGGATGCTTCAAAACCATCTCTCCCTTAATGCCAATAAATCCCATATCATTCTTTTCTCCCCCTCAAAAGCCCTCCCACTTGATAAGCACTCTTTCAAGATCACCAGCCTCTCCCACTCCTCAATAGACATTGTTACTTGTGCCAAACTACTTGGTGTTACCATTGATGAACACCTGAAATGTAATACTCATATTTAACTAAACATAAAAAAATCCATCAGAAGCTTGGCATGCTTTATAGAAATGCTCCCTTTCTATTATTAGCTACAAGACAAACCCTCGCCTCCACCTTCCTTCTACCTTCTCTATTGTATGGTGCTCCTCTACTAAACAACCTCACAGCTTCTATCTCCTCAAAACTAGAAAGTTGCTACAACAAAATTATCAAATTTGCTACTAACTCTACTCATTCAACACACCATTGCATCTCCTTCCATAGTCTTCAATGGCTTGAACTCCCTAATCATCTTGACTACCTCCAACTTACTACTGCCCACAAACTAATTTTTAAACCCACTGCTTGCCCTGCCCTATCTAATATATTGCCTTTCTACACTCTTCTCAGGCCCCTAAGATCAACCCACCAAAATCTTCTTTCAGTGCACAAACCTAAACGTCCCCCTGGCCACCTACTACTTTCTTATACTATAGCAAAAAAAATGGAATGTGCTTCCTCCCCTGCTAAGAATCACTACAAGCCTTGAACAATTCAAATACTCCATTCTCACCTACTCCATTCTCACCTCTCCCAAAACTGTAAATGTAATTGTATACTTCCTACCTAGATCCTATTACCTCCCCTTTTCAATATTCTCCCTCCTGCCCATCTTCTTCCAACTCTTTCTTCAGCTCCCCACCTTCAACTTCTTAATCATTCCCCCCCTGCATAAACTCTATGTAAATACTTTTTATATCTTCACTTCCCCACTGCCTATAATGCCTCTTCTTGCATCTGCATCTGTATCTTTGACCATTACCATAAAATGTATCTTTCAACACAAACATAAAATGAATCTTTGTCTAACTGTTCTTTTTTTCCTCCTCCTGGCATTTCTTCTCCTTTATTTCTTTTCACCTCCTCTTTCTTACACTTCTCTTCTGATTTACTTCATTTGAATTTCATATGTATATGTATTTTGTTCTGTGCTAACAATACTATTGTGTAAAAAATATATATTTTTACTTGTTTGTGAATTGTTTAAGTGTGCAATGTGTTTGTAATATGGAGCTTTAAATGTGCAATGTGTTTATAATATGGAGCTTTTCTCCCCGGGCCTCCACTGAAAACGGGCTTTCGGGCCCAGTGGACATCCCCGGTTATCAAACTGGAAATAAATAAATAAATAAGTAGCTCTTGCCAGCATTCAATTTGCACACACACACACAATACCTTTAAAACTAGCAGCTCTTACCAGCATTCAATTCACACTCCCTACACAAATACCTTCAAAACAAGTCTAGCAAGTAGCTCTCACCAGCATTCAACTCGCAGAAGTAAACATCCTTCTTCCTGGGCAGTTCAGTTCCTCTGTGTTATTGCTTGCACTCAAACAATCACAGAAAAAATAGAAGTAGCTCTGCAGTACGCCAGCATTCAATTCCCAGTTCCCACTCGCAGAAGTAAACATCCTTCCTGGGCAGTTCAGCAGCAGAAAATCCTGGGCAAAAACCTGACAGCCTGATGGGTGCGCAATGATGTCAGCTCAAAAAAGCAGGAAAAAAATAAAAAAAAAAAGCTGGTGGCTCATGCACATGTGCAGAAACGCAGAAGAAAAACTGGTGAAGTAGTTTTGGGACAGACAGGAAGAATGCAAGAGAAACAAGGGCATCCAGCAAGGAAGTGGATAGATTGTGTGAGAGAAGACCTGTGACAGTCAGGCATGAGTGCCAAAGAAGGCAGGAGAGTAGCACTGAATAGAGAAAGATGGTGACAATTGATACGACACCACACCCTATGTAGAAAATGGGAAAAAGGGGGTTGATGATGATAATGATGAACTATAACCCTTTCTTTCCAAGACAGAGGACAATCTTCACCTCTCAATATTCTATTAAATAGGATAACCCATGTTTGTATCAATTTGTCCTGTCCTAACTTCCACTCTTCAACCAGAATTCCATCCAGTCTAGGGGACTACCATCCTTTCTGCCTAAATCACACTGCTTTAACTTCCTGCTCTGTGATGTTCATGATCAGTCTGTCTGCTTGTCCAAAACCAGTCATGAGCATCTCAATCTCCTTCCAAAATTCTGAAATTGTATATCCTTTTCCTCCATTCTGTGTATCCCTCCCCTAAAAAGCTCTTCAAAAAATCTTTGGTATCCCTGGTTTCAACACTTTCAGCCCCTCCACTGATAACTGAAGTACTGCTCTCTCCACCTTCTATTGTCTTAATCTGGTTGGTGAGTTTGTCTGACTGGGCTCTTGCACTGCAGCTGTCTCAGCCCATCCCACTTTTATGCATGTCGCCTAACAATTGTCTAAGTTGTTTCATCTCCTCATATTTTAAGCCAGTTTCCCTCTGTTGATTCTCCCATCATCCCATATAGCTTCTCTCTTTCCCTTCTTTCCTTTTGTCTTGCTGCCTGTACCCACTGATGCACATCCTCCTTAAACAATACTTAAATATGGTCCTACACTATTCCTTTCAATTCTGTATGGTTTTCTATCATTTTCTACTAACTCCTTGACTTTTGCTTTAAAATCTTCATACTCTAACATGTAAGTTAGGAGACACCAATATTTTTCAGGTAGTACAACAAGCTTTATATTTAACATTAGCTGAATAAAAGCAAGGCCTGAGTATACCTGGGGATCCAACTTTCATCCAGCCTACCATATTACTATGCTCTATACAAACATACAGTTTACTTGCTCTTCAGCAGCTTCCATTTATAGGGCTATAATATGTATATCTAGACACCCTTCCTTCATTCTTGGGATAGTTTTAGCCAACTATCTATTAAGATTAACACTTTCAATAGATATTTACCCTTTTTTTCCACTCTCATAAGGCAAATCCCCTTCTCATGCGATGCACTTCTTCCCCATAAATCATGTTCCACTTTCTGGCTATAAGTAAAACATTTTCCGGGAAAAAAATGATGTTATGCAGCAGTTTTTTTAATGAATTCATACTTTGCACATGATGGGATATAAATTGAAACCAACGTAAACTAACTCCTCAATATTTCCTTACAAGCCCAATAAACGTCCATCCCCACTGACAAGAAGCCCTTCGCCCCTTTCTCTTAGAGAAGAGACTTATGTACAAGAATTACTATTCCTCTTCTGTGACCTGCCTTATCTTGTGCTAATAGTTCAAATCCCCTTCTAGCTAACTTCAGGTGCTCTTGCTCATTGAGATGTGTTTTCTGTAAAAATACAAATTGTGCACCTTCTTTCAAAAATGCATTTATGTTTCCATCTCTCTTTATAGGGTTAATTATTCCATTCACATTCCATGAAAAGATTCTTACTCCCATCATAATTTAATGATTTCACTACTCTTGTACATGAATCACCCTCAATTTCCTTTTCTTTATTCTTAGGACAAACTGCTATGAAAAACATCTGACCCTCATTAATCTTCTTACTGCTAGACGATCTCACCTACATTCACTCTTTCTGTGCACTCTCAGTAGTTCCCACCCCTATATTCTTTTACTCCAGCTCTTCCCATGCCATTTTCACTTTCTTTCTATCCCCCTTTTTACCTAACGCTATCCAAGTCTGTCCCATCTGTGTGTTCCCATTAAAGCCTCTCTCAAACCCGCTAAAACTATATATATATATATTAACAAAAAAAAACTTCCACGTTCCAAACCTTCCAAAGTAGGAGCATTCACCCTTATACAGCTGGGGGATAATTGTCTCTTTCATTCCCCTGTTGGTAGGTGCCACCAAAACTGTGCTGTTAGATTTATGGATATACTTCGCATGCAAAAATCTACCACCACAAGCGTCACTCGCTCTAGGGATCTTAATCTAGTCTGTGACATTAACAGAACATGCTGGAGAGACAAATATGTCTCACAGAGACTGCTGCTCCTCTGGAACTAACCTCCAATTCATGTGAAGCAGAGCTCCTCCCTAACCCTATTTAAGTTCAACCTTGACAAATGGATATCAGACCGCAAATTCACCATGGGTGTAGTACCCATGTCCTCCAGAGCTTGCAAAGCCTTTGAGCAGGTACAAAGGCCTTCTCTTCTGTCTGGTTACTGACAAGAAGTTCTTGGCAATGTACAATGGTGGATCTCTGCATGACAGTCTTAATCCAGGCTTCCATACTTAAGATAAGTCTTTTCCCTTTTTCAAATATGAGGCAAATCTTACTGAGATTAGATTATAATTTCTTCAAAAGCCACCAGCCAGAATCCAAGCTGTTTTATGAGTCTGCTCAATGATTATATCCTGTACCAGCCACAGATTCCAGGCTGTTAGCTGCTATTGGATAAATCCTCTACACTCATATCCTTCTAGTGTTTCAGGAACTCCTATGACCCTTAATTTTTTCCTTATGTCCCTGTCCACTTGATTGACCAGAGCTGCCACCGCATAATCCAACTTTACCTCCAATGTAGTCACTTTAGCTTTTAAAACCTGATTCTCGTGTAAGAACTGTGGGATAACCTCAAAATGTCCAATAACCACATCAGTGACATCATTTAATGTCTGATCATTATCCGCAATATGCATCTCCAAGTGGCTATTCATTTTTCTTTCCAACAAGGCATCTCTAATGATAATTTTCTTGTCCACCTCAGCCTGTGCAGAATTGGGTTCCATATGATCTGCCTTATTTCTTTTGTATTAAGTTCTGCTCTAATTGTAGATATTTCTTTGAGAGTTTTTCAGTTTTTCTCTTTGTCATACATTCCAAAAGGAAATTAGCCCCTCCCCACCAAAACAATCAGTATTGTGGCAATTATCTATAGTTTTTATCTTTTTTCACAGGAAGGGCTGCAGATATCTAACTACACTCAGCCCTCACCATACCAGGTCTGTGAGACAGAGGTACCATATGAGGGTGGATGCTAGCATGGCTTTAATGGTCACAGGACTCATCTGCCTAGTAGATCCTAAGACCCTATGATGCTAATAATCAGGTGTGAACACTACTAGACGTCATAAACTTTATCTGTCTCAGATAAATAATAAATAATGCCAAGAAAGGAAAAACATATTAGATACCATTCTGGCAAACATCCCTGCCAACTCCGCTTAGCTAAATATTTTCCTCATATACATCAAGCCTACCCTGATAACAAGTATACCTTCTTTAAGGACTTTTCAAACAGTAACAGTGATACTCTGAGCAATCATCTTGCATTAATCATCTGGGAGTGTATTGCAAACCTCAATGCATAACCCTGTATAACAATTTAAATAAACATTTTGAAAAATCCATCACTGTAAGCCCTAAATGCAGTGAATATTTTTGCAATAAAACCAAATGGCAGTGTTAGAATATCAATAAGTTATTAAATACACACAGTCAAGCAAGCAAAATCTTCAAAATGTTATGCAACACAGTGCAGCATGGCTAAGGTCAACTTCACTCAATAATTACTCAGTAAAATGAGCAAAAGAAGCAAAGCTTTACTTGCAACACACCAGGCCATCACGACAGCTGGCAGTAATAAGGCTGTTTACAAACCATGTCTGAAAACGGAGAGGCAAAATGAAAATGAAGTGAGTTAGAACAAAACATCCAGCTAAAACACTAGCATACATATCTGGAGTAAAATGCAAACCACAAAGGAGAACTACATCCACTCCATTCCCTGCACCACAACCCCATTTGAAATGACATCCAAAATCATCACTTTTACTGTCAATTTGATCTGAAGCATCACTTCCATGGCAATATCAGGAACCCTAAATTGTGCAGTCAAAAACAGGCCCATGTATGCCCTTACATGCACATTCTTAATACAGCATTAACAAATGGCTATGTCCATGATATCTGGAAGCAGGCTACTTTGGTCGCAATCCACCAGAGCTGTCTTTCCACAAACCCAGTAATTCAGACCAATTAGTCTCAAAAGCATATCATACACAGCAATAAAGACTGTTATTATTTAAAATTATTTGCTTTGAATAACACCCTGTTGACATGATCATAAAAAGATATTGATCTTCAATAAAATACAATATCAAACATGACATACAACATGACGTTTGCATATCAAAAACTACCATGCCTAAGGAATAACCTCCCCCATTAATTTATACTTTCAAGAAGGAATGAAGGACAAAATGGACACATGCAAGGTTTTTCATGAAACCCAGGACATGAAGTTCCGTGATGTCCAATAGGCCTTGAGCTTGCTCACCAACCAAAGGAAGGCATGAATGTTTGTGCGACAATCAAATTTTTTTTCACATAGATATAGCAGTCTCAAAACTGAATTAATCACTTTTAACAACAAATAAAATGTTATTATTATAATTAATTAAAGCATTTAATATATTTTATATTTGTCATTCTAAATAAATATATTATTTATATATTTTATCTGAATAAATATGCCCTCAGATTCTCAAACGCTTGCACAGAGTGCAAGATGAGTGCAGGAGCTCACGCAGGCAATATGTCTGCCATGCGATCCAGGAACAGCTGGCAGGGGCGTGCACGAGAGCTCCAGCACTAATCTTGCATGGACTAAGCCCTGGTATGCAAATCATCTCATTTGCAGGAGAAAGCCATGCAAATGAGGTCATTTTGCAATCCAGGAAGCTTGCAATAGTTCATGCAAGACTAGTGCAATCTACAGAAATGTACTCAGTTAGTAACCGAGTATATTTCTGCAAATTCCAAAACAGAGCTATGACAGCTCCAAATAAAGGCTGCATAACATTAAGGAAGCATGCCAATGGCCAAGTATAAGGCCATTGGCATTGCAAACTATTTAAAAAATAAAAAAAATCAACTTTTATTTTTTTTTTTTGACGATTTCGGCTGCTTAAGTATAGGGCAGCTGCGCGCAAACGGGATTGGGGGGAAAATAAGAAAATAAACTTAAAATGAGCATTCTAACTAAAATCAGTATTCTGCCATGCAAGTCAATGGCAGGCATAAGACAACCTAGCCAGTGAGTAGTGGTTGCTAAGGGGGGAGGTTCAGTGTGGAACATGTAACTATGCATTAGCAGGCAATCCTATACAAATGACGGGAAGGATAGTGAATCCCAGATTTCCCCAGGTTGTGAGGCAGGTCCCAAGAGTGTAAGAGTAGAAAAAGCTGGGTGCAAGACTAGGATATAGGTGACATCATGGGGAGGGGTGTCAGGCATACTGTAAGTGGATTGGAGCCCTGTGGCTTGGGATTGCTCCTAGTTTAGCACAGCTAAGCTAGGGATGTGTCTAAACCTGCCTAGCACTCTTTACAAAGTGTAAGCGGGTGTGCACACCATGCACTGGGTTTTATAGGAAGAAAAAGGAAGTTAAACCTGGAAATAGCACCTCTGTGCACATTTGGGCACTCTGTGCGGCACGCACATGGGCTTAAACAGGGAGGCAATGGGAAGGGAAAACAGCAGTAGGAAGGTAATCAGGGAGAACTAGCATAGCTGGCAAGTGAAATGTATCAGAATCAGCCAATTACACAGACAGCAGACCCGCCCAGCCCAGAACACTACTATAAACTAAGCAAACACCTTCTCCATTGGTTTTTTCACACTCTACACCACCAGTGTATACAAGCAGGGAAATTGCAACAAATAAACCTACAAAATGAGAAGGGCTGCAGCAGGCAACATAGAACAACATGTGCAAGAGGCTGAGGGTGGTGAGGATGTGAATGCTGCCAAACAACCCACAGTGAGGAGACGGAGTAGAGTGTACAGACCCAGGGTAAACTACCAGGGGCTACATGAGCTGGAGATAGTGGAGCGCTATAGGGTGGACAGAGACCTCCTACAGCAAATTGTTGAGCTGTGCCAGCCACACTTGACACACCAAACTAGCCGAGGGGAACCCATCCCAGTGGATACCAAGGTATGTGTAGGCCTAGGTATACTAGTCATAGGTACCTCCCAAAGCACAACTGGGGATATCATGGGCATCTGACAGGCATCAGCATCCAGATTATTCCACCAGTTCCTGGATGCCATGGCAGCACATGCCAGTGAACACGTATATTTCCTCAATACAAGTAAGGTGTTGAACAGCAATATGCGTCTCTTCCACCAAATAGCAGAATATCCTGGGGTAGTGGGTGCTATAGACTGCACGCACATATGCATTAAAGCACCACCCGGTGAGCAGGGTAGGGCCTACATCAACCGCAGGGGCATCCCCCCTCCATCAACTGTCAGGTCATATGTGATGCCCAGGGCATTATAATGAATGTGTGTGCTGGCTGCCCTGGAAGCTATGATGATTCACACATATGGCATCTGACGCAGCTGTACCACAGATTTGCCAATGTGGACATCCCCTACAGTCACCTAGAAGGGGATGCTGGGTACCCACTGGAGTCATGTCTGATGACACCCATTAGAAATGCACACACACCTGAACAACAACGCCATAATGAGGCACACGCACAAGCCAGACATATAATAGAGCATGTGTTTGGGATGCTCAAGTCATGGCTTCGGTGTCTGGACACATCCGGTGGAGCTTTGCAGTACTCACCAGCTACATGTACCCAAATTGTTATGGTATGTTCTATGCTACACAATATGATCCTGCTGAAACAGCTGCAGCAGGAACAGCATGGGGCAGGGCCACACAGCCCCCCCCCCAATGCCAAGGTGTGTACAGGCAAAGAGTGACTCGGAGGAAAAACCTGAGCCTGCCCCGGTAGGCAGAAGAAGGTGTGCCCAGTATGACCTGGCCTTGGCAAAGAGGCAATGCAAAGCATTTGCACTGACACATGAGGGACTCAGGGAATGACACCTCTCTCTGACTCACACAGACAGTAAAAGGGATGCCAAACATGACACTACCTGTGCTCAACCATGTATAGGAAGTGTACTATGCGCATCCGACATAGGCAACCCTCCAGCACCATCCTCAAGTCTGGCATACACTCAAGGTAATTCAAGCAAAATACCAATTGCCAAATGAAGTAGAATGTGTTGTTACCTGTAGCTATGGTATGGATGTGAGCATCCAAGGGAACTGAGTGGGCGAATGTTATGGCAGCAGACAGTAGACACCCATAGTGGCACCATGACATCTGTAACATATACTGGAGTCACCATAGTAGCCAGTACTACACAGGGTGACAAAACCCACTGCAGGAAATGGGCTGAGTGACGTGTGTGTCCATAAGACCCACACATGCCAGTCAGGAAGGTGCACATACCCAACAACAGTTTCAGCTAGCAGGACAGGTGTAGACAAACACAAACAAATGCTGTACTATGGCCTCTGAATGAGCCCTATGGGTAACCTCTCCCCCAGGCCTACAAAGATAGACCACAGCAGGCCAGGCAGTTGGATGTAAGTTGTGAAGGCTAGGAAGTCAGAAACTAATATGTAAGTAATTAAAGCTAAGATCGGTAGTACACTGGTATGCCTCTAGCCAGCACGATAGGTAAGACTACAGACTGAAATGGAGTACCTGACATACTAGTACAGACCTAGCAAATGTGTACAAGTGTCAGGTGTACCCCCCATCCTACGTACACATATAGTAACAGTCAGGTGTACCCCCCATTCCTGTGTAAAAATGTAGAAACAATCAGGTGCCCCCCCCCACTATACAGAAATGTAGCAACAGTCAATGCCAAATGACTGATGGATACCCTGCAGACACAGCATGCTACCTGTCAGTGTACAACACAAAGGTCAGCACTGCAGTACAAACTACCTGGATGTGATCCACACATGCAATACAGATGGCCATACTGGGCATGCTCACACACTTAAAGGAATGAAGGCAATGTCAGTCAACAGCATACTGAAAGGTCATATTGGGCATGCTCACATACTTAAACACATGAAAGCCATGTTAGCAAACACCAGTGGACCAGACATATTTGGCAGTCACAGTTCTTAGTGCAGACACATGTCAGTATGCACCACTCCTGCCTCTAACACACAGTGGATAGGAACACAGACACATATGTAAGGGCAACACACTATAATAAGCCAAAGGTAGACAGACATAGATGTGTGGAAGAGGGTGACTTTGACAAGGAGCCATCTGGGCCTGTCTCACCCAGCACACAGCCAAAGGGCCCCAAACACATGAGGTGCAGATGTCACTCACTGCAGATACTAGCCACCAGTATCTGTCAGCATGACAGACTATGTGGTGCACGTGCCAGCTGTGCAGCATGACTGTACAAGGAAGTATTCATCTAGTAGCTGTATACATGTACCTGTGACATATAACCCCGTGTGTGCCCGCATTGTGGCATGTCAGCCCCTACATGAATGGGTTATGGCCCATGCACACACCGCCCACCCCATTGGCAAGCCTGCTGAGGTCATCTAATGTGCAATACACTTTGGGAGAGCTGTAGCTTAGTAATCTTCATGGCATGTCCCATAACTGTGCACTGCTGTAGTGATAAACTAGTTAGGTAATAGTTCTAACCCCAGACTTGGCAACTGTGTGTCTGTCTGTCTCTGACTGTGGAGAGAAAAATGCTTTTTAGGCTACTCACACTCTGTTCAATTCATATACTCAACTTTGGCAAGGCTGCTGATGTCACTCACCTAGAAATACACCTCTGGGAAAGTTATAGTCCAGTAATCTCCATATTGCGTCCTCTAACTGTGTACTGCTATAGTGTGATAAAGAACTTAGGTAGGTGTTCTAACCCTAGACCTGGCAACTGTGTGTGTGTGTGAATCTGTGTGTCTGACTGAGTAGAGAACAATGCTTTTTAGGCTATTCACACTCCGTACAATTCATGCACTCAACTTTGGCAAGGCTGCTGATGTCACCCACCTAGAAATACACCTCTGGGAAGGTTGTAGCTCAGTAATCTCTGTAGCGCATCCTGTAACTGCGTACAGCTGTAGTGTGATCTAGAACTGTCGCAGGGTTCCATCACCACCCATGGCAGTTCTGGATGTTTTGTGTGTGTTCCAATGTCTGTGTATGGAGGAATGCATTATAGGCTACTCATTCACAGTACATTTCAAATGCCCTACTTTGGCAATCCTGTTGATGTCATTCATTGTGAAATACAACTTTGGGGAAAATTTTCATTGGTAATCCCTGCGGTGTGTCTGATAACAGCTCCATGCTGTAGTATGATATAGATCTCAGTCAGGGGTTCTATACCCACACATGTCAGTTGTGGATGTTTTGTTTGTGTCTCACTGTCTGTGTAGGGAGCAATGCATTTTAGGCTAGTCACTCACAGTACAGTTGAAATGGCCTTCCTTGGTAATCCTGCTGATGTCATTCAATGTGAAATACACCTTTGGGAAATAAATACTTCAGTAATGTCCGTGGCATGTACTATAACTGCATAGTGCTGTAGTGTAATAAGCTAGTTAGGTAGGGGTTCAACACTCAGATATGACAGGTGTGTGTGTGTTTGTAACCCGTATCCTGTGGTGGTGAGTGTGTGGGCAATGTGGAGGGGGTTTTGCTTATTTCTTTTATGGTGGCCCTACTATATATCACAATGTCAACCATACAGGGATAACAGATGTAAATTAGTTTAGAGGCTGAAGTGCAAAGCCATACCCATACATGTGACATCAAGGCCAGCCATGTGTTTGGCTGTGGGGGGATGCCAATTTATACAAGACGTATAGTGTGTGGGGCCTCTCAACCCCATTAACGGTGCATGTGGACATATGTGTATTTGTTAATCTGCCATTGCTATCTACAGATGTATGGCCATATATATACCTATACAGATTTATATATATATATATATATATATATATATATATATATATAAAAACTATGTCCGTATACACCTACATAGATATATATCTGTGTACACATATGTAACGTGCTGTGTATATGTAGACATATAGGTGTAGACACATATATGTGTCGATTTAGGCAGATGCATGTATATATGTACATATATATATATATATATATATATATATATATTGATATATATGTATATCGTTTTAGAAATTAATATATATATATACACACACACACACACACACACACACACACACACACACACACACATATGTAAGCAGATATTTATATCTATATAGGTATATACGGACATACATCTGTAGATAAAGTGGGAACATAGCAGAAACATATATGTCAACATGCACCATTAATGGGGTTGATAGGCACAAACAACATACATCATGATGATTAGGTACCCCACCCCCACAGCCAAACACGTCTGCCTTGCAATACACTACCAACTGTTGCAGATCCCATAACCAGGACCTTACACGGCAAGGGCACAAGATGTTAACAGTACTCCATCCCACCTGTATGATGTCAGGCTGGTATCAGTAACATATCATGAAGTACAGTCAGGCTCATAATGACTCACATTTTGCAGTCATCTCTTAACTTTGTTAGCCAGAGTCCCATACTGTTGGCCTGTACTTCAGAGATGTACATGCCGAACAACAGTGGTTCCAGGACTGAACCCTGAGGTACTCCACATGTCACTTGTCTGGGAATGGATTTGGTGTCAGTTACACCTAAAGTTTGGGTTCTGTCAGTAAGCCATGTGGCAAACCATCAAGTGGCATAGGGATGCATGGCCGGATTAGTATGTTAATCTATGTTTCCAGACTGGGGGTGGTGTTGAAGGGCTTGGCAAGGTCCACATAGGCTTTGTGGACTGCCTTACACTCTTCAACAGCTATGCAGACTGAGTCAAAGCAATCAATCAGTTTCAGGAGACAAGACTGGCACTCCATGAGCCAATCTGTGTGGGGTCCAGTGTTTGAGGGTTTCCAATGTCTGCATTCAAAACATCCCTGATGATGCATTCCATGTCCATGTAGATCAGGCTTGTCAGACTAATGTGATGGTAGTTCCAGGGATCACAGGTGGATTCCCCATTGTGGAGTGGGATAACTGCAGCTGTGCGCCACTCAGTGGGCACCAGGCCTGATGCGAGGCTGTGATTACACATGACAGTTAGGTGAGTTTCCATTCCATTTTGTAGTTCATGTAGTACACAGCCCAGAATGTCATCTGGTCCCATGGATGCTGTATTCTTAGCTGTGGATAGTGCATTTTCTGCCTGTGTGGCCATGATTACTGGGCAATGGAACCTTTTACGTACTTACATGGGCCATTTTGGGTGTGAGAGGGGGTGAATGTGACACTAAATCAATCTGCCAGGAAATTGGCACATTCCGTGGGAGCAGTCTATGTAATGCCATTCTGTTGCAGGTCAGAGCACTTCTGAGCATTGCCAGTTAGAATTCGGACATAACTATAGAATGCTGTGTGGTTGTCTGTGGAATCAGTGGTGATTTTAGTTACATAAGCAGCTCTGGAGGATTCCATGAGGGATCTCAACATCTCACTGGGGCTGGTAAGGTAGTTGTTTGCATCCTTGGATTATCCTTTTTTTCTTCAGCAGTGTCTGCCATCTGTTGTATACTCTGTTAATGGCAGGAGACCACCAGACTGGCTTGATTATTTGGTGAGTGTCGTGGTTCTATGTGGGATGTCAGGAATCATGCACAAGTGGCTGTGCTCATACAGTGCCTTAGTGCAGGATTCATCAGTTGAACTGTCAGCTCCTGTCTCTATGGGTGTCACAAACATTGTCACTTCTGCCTTGAGTAGCATGAAGTTGGCCTTGGAGAGTTTTTTTACGGACAACTGTATATACATTCCTTTCACATGTTCAGTTTGATTAGCCTATGGTGGGATTATTTTTGTGGAACCGCAGTCCCATCTACTGTTGTGATGGCTTAGTGGTGAGTTACTGTGACTATAGTATACAGGATCCTGGGTTCATGAGCTGCAAAGGCAGGTTATTTCTGTTCTGGTCAGAACAGCGGTTAATGTATACAGACTAGTTAGGGTAATTTAGGTTAGTCACACAATACAATTCAAATGCCCTACTTTGGCAATTCTGCTGATGTCAATCACTGTGAAGTACACCTTTGGGAAACAAGTACTCCAGCAATCTCTGTGATGTGTGCTATAACAGCATAATGCTGTAGTGTAGGTAGGGGTTCTATTCTCACACATGGGAGTTGTGGATGCTTTTGTGTCTGTTCCTATGCCTGTGTAGAGAGCAATGCATGTTTGGCTAGTCACACTCACTACAATTCATTCGCTCTACTTTGGCAGTCCTGCTGATGTCACTCACTGTGAAATAAACCTTTGGGGAAAAAGCATTCCAATAATTTATGTGGCATGTTCTATAATGGCATAGTGCTGTAGTGTAATAACTAATTAGATAGGGGTTCTAATCTCAGATGTGACAGGTGTGTGTATGTCTTAATGTGTTGATGTTTGTTTGTGTCCTGTGTGGAGGTGGTTGTGAGTGTGTAACAACTGGACCCAATGTTGAGTGTGTTTTTAAAATTTCTTATATGGTGCCCCTAGCATAAATCACAATATCCACCATGCAGGGATAACAGATGTGATATCAGTACATAATCAGTCATGGGTTCGATACCCTGGACTGGTAGGTGTGTGACACAAACATACTTATCTTTTACTCTCCCAACCCACCCTGACTTATCATTGCCTCTGTCTGCCTCTCTCACTCCCTCTTTGGTGGATGTGGAGACTTACACCTGCTTTGCTTAGACAGCGGCATGTGTATTGTCAGTGATGCTCATGATTAGCTGATGGCCTCTGCATGGATTACAGCCCTCCTCTACCTGATTGCATGTGGAACAGCTGTGGTAACATTCCCTTTGAAGGCATTTGGCCAAGGTACCAGGAGGCATCAATCAAAGGATTTACAAATATGTTCCTAGCCTGCTTCTTTCCACTTGTTTTTTTTGTTTTTCTAGTCATAGTTTGCTTCATTACATTTTGTTTATCATAGTAGCATTCCTATAGCCAATTGCATGGAAACACACTGGAATACCTAGGAACATCATGTTGGTGTTGGGCCTTTTCATTCACTGTGAGCAGGAACTTGATCTGTTGTTTGGCAAACAGCATCACAGATGGATTGGGGTATTACTTCTGACAAC
The DNA here is from genome assembly GCF_019279795.1 of Protopterus annectens. Classification (NCBI taxonomy): domain Eukaryota; kingdom Metazoa; phylum Chordata; order Ceratodontiformes; family Protopteridae; genus Protopterus; species Protopterus annectens. The sequence continues at coordinate 377,259,005 of NC_056731.1, forward strand.
ATACACTGTGGAAACAGGCCAACACACAGGAGAGGGATGTGCCTGTCCTGACTACAGACTGTAAGTGCTGGTATACTGCAGTTAGGGTACTACTGGTTTAACAGGGTGTGTGTGGATATGGCTGCCCTACATGTTTTAATACTTGTCATGTCAGTGCTATGTTTATGAAGAATCCCCATCTGTAGGGTCATCTACAGACTGGGCAGTGTGTGGTGCCTTGTGTTCCTTGTGTTACCCACAGAGCACCTATCTCTCAACTGCAGAAGGTAGTGTGAGGATTGCAGTCAGTAGATGGTGACAGCCGGGAGAGTTACTGAAATCATATCCCTTATAGGACATATGTTGCATCAAACCCTGTTACAACAGGGAATGTATGAGGTCATCACAGTGACATGTCATTATTGGGCCTGTGTTTGTGCCTCCAACCACAACCCTGTCAACCTTTGTACATATGTCATGCAGTAAGGGGTGCATATGTTCTGTACACCATATTCATTGACAGCATATCTGATAACAAGCCAGTGAGATATCAGACTGCTACACATGTTATGTATAGTAGGGGTTATATTTGAGGACATAGCCTGGGTATTCTGTGGTTGTGTGTACAGTACTGAGGTATGTGTAAGTCTGGTAATTGTCAACAGTGTGTGTATAGTACTTATGTACCTTGGCCTGTGTAGAAACTGTGGTAAATGTCATTGTTCTTGGTCCTGTTCTATCTGATGTTACATGCTGCTCCACTGTATGTAACCCTATCAGCTTACATGTTTGTAGGGGCGAAAACACACATTTCCCAAACCACAGACAGCCATCGGACCACACTGTGTAGCGGCCGAGTATATGTAGGATTTTTGTGTGAGTGGCTCATATGAGGATGGTGTACATCAGATAGTCCATATACTGTAAGCTTACCATATGTGGCTGTTTTCACATTGGTTGTGGTTATGCACTTTCACACAGGAGTCTGTTACTCTGTGATGCGACATGCCTGTAGAGCCTGCTATCTATGCAGGTACATGTGTATTCCCACATAGGAAATGTAGCCCCATGTTGAGTCAGTCTGCCTGTAGCCTTCACTGTGCTTTGTTACATGCCTAGCAACTTACTGTACTTATCCAGTGAGATGTCATGTCCAGATACTTGCCAGATGTACTGCTGCCTGGCCACCATAACAGACATGTATGTCAGACAAAGCAGTGGGATGCTGTTCAGATGTATGTCAGTAACTAGTGGATAGTATGTGGACATGGCACCTCTGTACCAGCGGTTATTATGTGTCAGGACAGATAGGGGTGTATGACTGCATAACCTATGGGGGCAAATGTATACTAGTATGTACGTGTTATACCCATCTACATGGCTGTTAACATCCACATTGACAGGCCTGGTCCACATGTCTTGCATGAAGGGGTTCTGTGTATACCCCTGGACTGACCCGAGTGTGTCAGACTGTCCACATATATTGGCTATATCGCAGCCTAGTCCACAGGGGCGTTACTGTGCTAGCAGTGGTATTGTACTATGATGACCTTAGGATGTCTGTAAGTAGCCAATGGCGCACATGTTAACAGCAGATGTGGCCTCCCACACACACCATTTCTGTGAAGACAATCCCTATTACAGTAGCAATAGTCTACAAATATACCTGCACTGCATACATGACATCCCCTTGCACTGAGAGGTTGGGACTATTGGGGCTAAGGTAGGGCTCTGCTCCATGTGCAGGACTTATGGTGAACATATATGTATGTATAATTATACATATATCCATATAGATATATACACATACATATCTTGCTTACTGTATGACAACAGTTTTACACATGTGCCTGTGTTCAAGCCTCTGTCCTCCACCTACATACCAGGCTTTGCACATATGACATGCTGTCAGGGGTTGTTATGTAGTGGTCTGTGTGTATGTCATGCTGTCAGTCCTGCCATCACTCCACTGTTGTTGTGTACCCCACACATACTGGGGGATTGGGGCCATATATGTGTGGGTTTCACCTTCACAATACATGTGTGCCCAAATGCACTCCAGAGGCCAGTATATGTAACAGTGTTATATGGCTCAGTATTAGTGAGTGGGGGGGTGCACCATGACTAACCTAGGCTGTTACAACATGTGTGGGTATTTGGGATAAGCTGTCTTAAGGTATCTGGATGTACTTTACCATACAATCCATCTTGGGTAAATGCAGGCCTACTGCCTCCTGCCATATGGCCATACTGGATGTTCTGTTTGTCAGTGTGATTGTGATGGTGTCAGGTATGCCTTGGTATTTAACAGATACATCCTATTGTGTCAATTGGGGTCTGTAACCCCTAGGAATTGTGTACAGAGTGTAGATAGAGGCTGTTGACCTATACATCTGCATTACGTACTGTTGATTGTCTGGCATGCTGTGGCCCAGTCTGTCATTACTAATCTACTACTTGAAGGCCTCAGCCTGGACAGCAATATATGTCAACCTTTACAGACTACTGTCTTAATATAAATGTTTCACAGTTGCATTACACTATTCATATGGATGTCAGTGTCTAAACAGTTATATGACATGGCATATACAACTGTCATAGTACACAAATAAAGCTTTCACATTCATTTGTGCACACCTGTGTACTGTGTTATACCCTTTGATACCTCTGTGGGTATATGTTGCAGGCTATGAATATCATTCGTATGGGTGGCTCATACAGTTTCCATTTGGTAAGGTGGTGACTGTAGGAATACTGGCTACTCCATATTGTGTGCACGTAGTACATATGAATATTACTGTACAAATCTGTGTGTGTGCATGTGCAGTTACATATATATCTATAGATATGTATATATATATATATATATATATATATATATATATATATGTACACATATATATAAATATATATACCTGTAGCAGCATATATGTGTCTGTGTATATGTATTTTAGGGATGGCCATGTTGTGTCTGGTCCTGGTTATTGGACCTGATCTCCAACACTTGGTACTGTATGACAGGGGGGGTCGTGCTTGGCTGGGGGTATACTTATTTGTACCAGACGTATATTGTGTGGGGCTTCTCAACCCCGTTACCGTTGCATTAGGACATATATGTTTGGTTATTTCCCCATTATCTACAGATGTATGTCCATATATACCTATATATGTATATATTTATATATATATATATATATATATATATATATATATATATATATATACACATATATCAATATGTTGCACCTGTTTAGACATTAATATATTTACTCACACACATACATCAACATGTTGGAATACATTGTCTGTACTGTTGAATGACTGGGCTGGATGATATGTTTGTGAATACATCAAGGACATGTATGTCTGAAATGGCTTAGTGGCAAATCACTTTGGCTATGGTGTGCAGGGTCTTGGGTTTGATCCTAACAGAGGCTGCTTATTTTGTTGCTAGGCAGAACAAGGACCATTGGATACAGTGTGATTAAGGCACTTTTGAGCAGTTGTAAGCGGGTTTGTGTGGGTTTGAGCGACGGTAAGCACTGCTAACCTCTGGTTACCGTTTCTTACACTCAGTTAGCTTCTACTTTGCTTAATCTGTGTAGGCAATGCTTAGCCCCGCGCAAACTCACTTAAGCATGCTTACTACTGCTTATTTGTGCTTAAACCTGCTTACTGGTGCCTTATTCATTATGACACTGACACTTCACATGTGCATTTAATGCAGTACTCCAGTTCACATTTAAATGTTATTATGTAGGTTATACGGCAAAAAGATTTAAAAATATATTCATACACAGATTTCACATGGAAAATGATATGTGCTGCAGTGGGACTCGAACTGGGAATGCTTTTTCGGTCGTTGGATGCTCTAACCACTACACTATTGCTGTGTTGCTTCATTTGCATATATATATATATATATATATATATATATATATATATATATATATATATATATATATATATATATATATATATATATATATATATATATATATATATATATATATTCCTTGTTATCCTCTTCAACCTTTTCAGCTGCTTTAACCGTAGCTAGTGATTGGCAAACCCACGCACCTACAGTTAGCTGTACTCTGGGTTTTAAAAAAAAATAAATAAAAAGGTTTCTTCATTTTATTTAAATGTACTGTTGCTGTTGAACACATGGGGACTGTTAGTGGGGATATGCGGACACCTATGAGCGGTCTCGCTCATTTATTTACACTTTCTTCTGTTCTACTTTGCAGGGGCATGTTTACACGCCCCCTGCACTCGTCCACGCTCTGTGTAGGATTTTGTTCTCAGGCAGCGTGCCTGCATTAATATGCATGGTGCGCTGCCATCCTCCTCTTAAACTGCCGCTTCCATGCAGGACTAGATTAGTCCTGCACGGGAGATTAGTAAATCCGGGGGATAGTGTATACATTTTTATGAAATAAATTAAATGGAATTTTGTGGTTTATTAGATTGCAGTGGAAAGTGGGGAAGAGCCAGTGCACAGGGGCCCTGTAATAATAATGTGTAACACAAGAAAAGACAATTTCTCATTTTTTATAAAATATCATATTTAATATATGAAAACATTGTTAAAGTAAAATATAAACTAGACAATACTTACCAAAGTATTGTTACAGCATAAAGGAATCAGCTACGTCTGCTTTGTGTTTTGTGATGATTTTGTTTTGACAACACTTGAAAAGGAATAACAGTTTTTATTTTTTAATTTCTTGTATTTGTTGGTTTCATTTTAAGAAGCATACCAAACCAACTTCATTGGGATGAAGAGGAGGGGGAGGAGAATAACATGGTAGATTATTTTAATAGCCCTTTAAGGTGTGATAGAGGCAAAAGTGTGTTTCCACAGAGTTGTGTTTCACAGTCTGTGCAATATTAGTGACTTTACAATGGGCAGACTGACTAGTACATTGGTGCAGTGGTTGTATTGCAGGAATTGTACTGACCTACATTCGGAAAACAAGACCCAAGTCATAGAATGAAACTCAAAGTTTACTAATCATGTTATGCCCCCATCCTCATGTATGGCAATGAGGTTTAAGTAGTGATTAAAATTATTTATTTATTTATTTATGTAATATCCGACTGGCTAATACCCATTTTCAGCAGAAACCTGAGAAGAAAAGCTCCATTTGCTTACATTGCATTATATTAAGTTCAAGTTAAACACACAGTAGTTACATTTCTATTTACATTTATACACAAACAGTAGCTACATTTATACGTTCTAAGATTTTACAGAGGAAGAAGTTACTAAGATAAAGTGAAAGCCCACATGCAACTTATTAGATTGCACAGGCAGCAACTAAGTATAACAATTGTTTAGTCATTTCAATGACAGGTTGAAATTATTCTTCTTATGGGGAGTATTTGTAGTGTATCGTATGATGCACACAGAGTCTTAACCTGGTGATGAGCATGTGCAGGACCAGGATTGGTTAAGATGTTGTTTAAGCAGTGGTTTAAAACTATTTAGTTTTCTGGAGACTTTTATTTGTGTGGGGATACTATTCCAGAGTTTAGCAATGTATTGGGAGTATTATGAGATTACAGATGTAAGCAGCAGAACTCATATTCCTTTGCAGGGTAGACAAGCTCACTTTCTCTGGGGCACTCTTATGACCAGCAATCTGGAATGATCTTGGAGCTGATCTACTGCTCCTCCATGTTGACAGAAGTCATTTAAGGTAGTCTGAGCATCTTGTAAGCAGACATCTCAGCTGCACCTATTTTGAAAGGATCTGCCTATTTTTTGGCCTGATCTACCTCAGCACATGGAGTGCATATTTTTGGAGGTACATCCTTATTTACAGGCTTGATTTACCCTTCATACAATTTTCTGCATCCCTTCTCCTACACAGAAAACTACACTACATGACCAGCATACTACTAGCACCAGCAAGTTAAAGAAAGAAGACACAAATCTTACACCTCCCTTTTCAGAAGCAAACATAAACTGCATTGTGTGTTAGAATTTTGCAATACAGTTCATTAAAGTTTACAGAGTTTAAACTGTTTCTTTGATAAAGTGTTTGTATTGTTCTATCATTTTGTTACTCTCTGTTTTTGAATATGTTTCTGTGCTATCTGGCATTCAGATGTTATGCTAATTAGATTTCATTTTTTTATGAATTTACATACTTTTCAAGGGCCTTAGTACCTAGTTTCAATGTCTACAGGTGCAGAGGTATGCTTGTAAGGATGAGCCCTAGTTGTCTCTAACAGGAGGTGTAGCAGGCATGTCCAACAGCCCTGGAGAATACCCTAAATATATTGAAGTGATTAGGCCTGTCAGATTGCTTGGTAATGACTGGATCCTGCAGGATAATCTGGAGAATGTTGCTATGGATACTGAAGTCTGGTTTTCCTTGCTTTATTTGGTATCAAATCAAGACAAATACTTTAGAAAAATAATAATAATGAAGACAAATGAAATGGTTAATCTGATGCCAGGATAGAAACTCTTATTTAAAATGTGATGTCTGCACTTTTTTTTTCTATTTCTTCCTTTAGACTGTTAGCACATTTTAAACTATGTTTAAGTATGTAAAACATGAAAAGGAACTATGCTGTGAAACTGTATTTGCACAATGTCATAAAAGTAGCATGAGAATAGTATTGGTTTTTATGCAATATACAGAAGATACATGTATAAAACGGGTCTCTATTATATCAACATTTTAGAATGTCGAATCTTACTTGTTCAATGCGAAAATGTCGAACTACAAAGTTCTCGAACGGTTAAATCACCGATTTCTTTCCAACGGAAAAAAATTGGTTGGCCGTTGTTACACCTGCCCTTTCCCTGACTGTAGTGCAGTCTCAGAGATAGAATATTTCATTAGGGTGGGTGTGGGGGGCACAGCTCCCCACATTGGGGGGGGGTGGGGGGTGACTTAAATATGTTTGTTTTTCTGTGGCATTGGTGTTTGGCCAAATGATTTTTTTTCCGTTGGAAAGAAATCGGTGATTTGGCCATCTGGGAACCTTGGAGTTTGACATTTTCGTGACGAACAAGTGGGATTCGACATTTTCGGATGTTGCTATTATAATATAGACCCTATAAAACCTGAAACTGCAGAGGACAGACCCAATGTGCACAGGGATAAAGCCCTTACTCTTCCCAGTCAACCTATGTTCAACTAGAGGCATGGGCTCATTCATGCGCCTCCCAAAGGCAGGAACTGTGCGACTCATAAGGCTGTTATGGGCTGGGGTGCGATAGTGCATGCTCCACTGCTGCAGTATGATGCACAGCAGTATCCTTAATCTCCTTGTTGGCCCTGGAAATGGGAGGTGACGTTAAGGTAGGTCGAACAGACTCAGTAAATGAGGAGGGAAGATGGTGCAGTTAATAGTTAGCTGCAGGGAAAGTAAAAAAATGAGAAAATGTAATTTCACAAAAAAGAACTTAATGATTGTCTGTAATTTCAGAATGGTCACACAAATGAATCACAAAATTATTCAGACCAGAACTATTAAAGGAGTCAGGTGCTAGGATTTAACAGCAATATGTGACATCCTGTTAGTTTATCTTTCTTCTGTGTGTGAGACAGAAAAGTTAACTACATCTGATGTCTGTGAGAATGGTTAATAAGGTGATATATATATATATATATATATATATATATATATATATATATATATATACATATATATATACATATATATATGTGTGTGTGTGTGTGTGTGTGTGAGTATGTGTATATATATATATATATATATATATATATATATATATATATATATATATATATATATTTATTTCCAGTTTGATTACCGGGGGAAGTCCACTGGGCCCAAATGTGCCCGTTTTCAGTAGAGGCCCAGGGAGAAAAGCTCCATAATACATAATACTGTAAAGATACAAAAGTATAAAAGATACAGTATAAAGTACAGTTTACAAATATGTACATTCAATATCAGGCATGAGCAACAACGTTCATTGTGATAGACCTTAACGGTTATACCATATAGTTTCATTTAGACAGACATTCTTACATTTAGAGTAAGGAAGCACTTTACATACATTCATTTAAATTAAGAGGCTATTTACAGTATTTACAAAGTTGAAAACGTGTGTGGAGTAGCTATAGGAGTTGCAGAGAGCTTGGGTACACTCAGGAAATAGCTATGAGAGTTATAGAGAGCTGAGGAGCACAGGAAGAAAATCCTCCCAGGGGCATTTAGGTAGGGGTGAAATCAGATACATTTCCATTTGTAGGACAGGTATGTGAAAAGCTGGGTTTTGAGTTTTTCTGAGTTTGATATTGTCCTTAGTGTGGAAGGGAGACAATTCCATTTCTTCCCTAGTGAGAAGAAAGGAGAAGTTGGCCAGCAGGTCATTTAGGATTGTGGAATATATATATATATATATATATATATATATATATATATATATATAGATATAGATATAGATATATATATATATATATATATATATATATATATATATATATATATATATATTCTGAGCTGAAACCAATGTACAGTGAACCTTGACCGGAATACCTTGGTATCCACATTGATGTTAGTGGCTGTCTGAATCATCCTATATCATATTTTAGTAATTAGCAGAGCTAAGGGTTAAATATTCTTTTAGTCAGAGTCAGTTAGGTTTATTTAATGGCCAATAGACTTTCCCATTTAATTATTCTGCCTTTGCAACTCATTATTGTTTTATATTTTTCATGCAAATGTCTATACCTTTGCACATTTAATTTGCTTCAGCACTTCCAGCTTCTTTACATACAAACTACAGTTTTTATTTATTCATTTATAAGATCTTGCAGATGATATTTATGCATACATTAATTATTACCTGAGGAGAAAGTATTACTTAACACTGTAGGTTCTCAAGCTACTGCTCCATCCATCTGTCCATCCAGCTATCCATCCATCCATCCTCAACTCATTTTACCCACTTTTTTACACATGCGGTCATGGTGTTCATTCAACAATGGCAATCATCCAGAGCCAATTTCACACACTTCGGTGGCTAGCCCTGACATTGCCAAGCTGCTACTACCTGTATCATTTGGTCAGACTGCTCTGTATATTATCGGTGGTCACTCTGTAGTCCTAGTCTGGGTGTGGAAGATGGAAGCCAATACCTAGGAAATCAGTACTTATTCCCTGAATACTCTTGATACCAGACTGTATTTGGTGGAATGGACAGTGAATCAGAATTGTGTGCATCTCTTTTCCTTTTAACCTTTTGGATATCAGTGGTGTGACTCAAGAAGCTTTCCCTCTGGTATCCATTGGACCTATTTCTTGGCCATAAGGAATATCCAAGGACTACAAACTCTGTTTCTTATACATCTGGTATGACATTGGGTTAGCAGTGGTAGGATTCAAACTTCCATAGTGCCAGCTTGGTCAGCACAGTTGAAAAAGGTATAAGTAAGGAATGTAAAGCAGTAGAAGTTGCAAACTTTATGATATGATAAAGATATGTGACTATGACCGTGACAGAAAATAATTTACTATTGTGATGAAAGGAGGTACTGCTAGCAGAGCTAACTGGAATTTTGTAAATAATTATATGTCATTTGTGGATATCAATATCGATATCACAAGATGCTTGTGTTACAAATGTATTAGAACTGTGTGTCATGTATATATCAAACTGTTTTGTACAGATGTTTGTGTTGAAAAGATATTTGTAAAGTGCTTGTGTTTACATTGTATCCACAGTGTGCCCTACTGGAAGAGAACAGAAATGTACATGCACTATTGTAACTGTTTAAATGTATATGTTAACAGAGGAAACTAGAGGGTTAACCTCAGTCCAGCAAACTTTAGAAAAATATATTAAATTAAATCACTTTACAGGTTATTAAGCCATAAAGATGTTTCATTGCAGCCAGAGACAAAGTCTGTACTTGGAAGCTTTCTATATTGTCTTTGGGGTGAACTGATTGCTAATTTGGAAGCATGAAGGAATGCAATTGTTTTATGAGTTTTAGAACTGGCCAAAGATCCGAGCAAAAGCCCTTGTCTGGGTATTTTTACAGGTAGATGCTACACACTGCCAGCTTCCTGCAGTTCATAGGTAAGTACTAGGCTATCTGCCCAAGGGCATTTATAAGCCTACCCAGAATGTGTTGGCTTTCTCCAGCCCCTTAGATTAGTTCCCTGTGCCTCTGTCCAGCAGAGCCATTAGTTCCCTGCGCCACTGTCCAGCCAAGACACTGCAGTGATCCCCGGGGTAAATTTTCTGTTTCCCATCCACCCATCAAGGTTTCTCTTGAAGAGTGTTAGTGAGGGGCTCTGACTGATGTATATTGGAATCCTGTTCCAAAGCATGGGGAGTCTCTGGGATAGAAATTTATCCCTCCAGCATGTCCTATTTATTGTTGTGGTGAGGTTTATATCTCTAGAGTGTGTAGCTCTACAGGATTTTTTTTTTAGGTGGAGCATGTCTATCAATTCTGGGTTGGACATGGCCTTGTACGTCAGGCAGAGATCACCTCTGAGTAAGCGGTATGCAACCGAGTACAGCTGGAGTTTCTTGAGTTGGGCTGCATAGGACATCTGTTTGAGGTCAGTAATCTTCTTGGTGAGGTACTTTTGTGGTCTTTCCAGCTGTTGCAGGTGTCTTGTAAGGTACATCCCAAATGGGGCATTGTATTCTATGATGGGCCTAATGAGTGATGAGTAGAGAGGCACAATAACCTCTTTTGTTCTAGATGCGAATCCATTTGTGATTAGGTAGGCCACATAGAAGGATTTTCTAACCACCTTGGCAATATGATTATCAAAGGAGAAATTACTATCTACTTGGGTCCCCAGATCCCTTATTACATTTTCTGTATTTAGGGGACTACCACCTATGCGGTAGTTTGCAGGTACTTTGTTTTTTCCAAAGGGGATGACTATGCACTTTTAGGCATTTAGCATGAGGTCATGATTTTAACACCAGGTATCCGTCTCAGTGAGACCCATCTGGAGGGTGTCTGTATCAGCCGGGGAATTAATTATGGCCTCTAGTTTGCAGTTGTCTGCAAACTTGGTCAGCCATAGTCATCCTATGCTTGTCTGTACCTCTGAGAAGTATATACTGAACAAGAGGGGTCCTAGGACTGAGCCCTGGGGGACACCACTTGTAACCGGTTTAAGGTCGAACGTAGAGCCTGCAACTCTCACCATGTGGGTTCTATCCATGAGCCAGTTGGCAACCCATCTCGTGACATAAGGGTTTATGTTCAAGCTGGTGAGCTTGTCTATAATACTAGAATGGGGAATGGTGTCGAAAGCCTTTGCTAGGTCTAGGTAGGCTGTTTGGACCTCCATTCCCTCGTCTAATGCCTTGGTAACCATCTCAAAGAAGTCCACCAGGTTTAGGAGTCATGATCTGCCCTTAACAAAGCCAAACTGGGTAGGTTCCAAGGTTTGGAGGTTCCCAATGTCTCTGTTAATGAGTTCCATGATGATGCGTGCCATAGCCTTGCAGACCAGGCTAGTCAGGTTTATAGGGCGGTAGTTCCCGAGGTCCGTTGTGGCTCCACCTTTGTGGAGCGGGATAACTGTTGCTGTGCATCACTCTGTGGGTATGTAGCCTGTAGAGAGGCTGAGTTTGAAAAGTGTGTTTAGGTGAGGGGTTAGTTCATTTTGGAGCTCTTGTAAGACACAGCCTGGGACACCATCTGGTCCCATTGAAGCTGTGTTTTTGACTTTGGATAGGGATGTTTTAACCTGTGCATTGGTGATTGATGGGGCCCTACATTCCTCTGGTATGGTTATGGGCCCTTTAGGGGCTGAGAGAGGGGTGAAGTTTGCACTAAACCTGTCTGCCAGAATGTTGGCAATATCAGTCGGTCCAGTGTATTTTGTGCCATTCTGCACTAACTCAGAGCAGATCTGAGAGTTTCCACTTAGGTTCTTGACATAGCTAAAGAACGCTTTGTGGTTATCTTTGGAGTCATTGGCAATTTTTCTTTTGAAACTAGCCTTGGATAATTTAATGAGGGATCATAGTTTCTTGCTGATACTGATCAGGGATGTCTTTCCTTCTTGGGATTTTACTCTTTTCTGTACTAGTTTCCTCCTTCTGTTGTATAGCTTGTTTATGGCATGGGTCCACCAGAGTGGTTATCTTTTCTTGGAGGAGTGAGTTTTGGTTTTACTTGGGATAGCATGATCTATGCATTCCTGCAGATGCTCATAGAGTGCCTTTGTAAAGGTTTCAGCAGCTTGAACAGCATTGTCCTTTAGCATGGGGGCTGTCAACCTTTCCACCTCGGTGTTGAGTAACGGGAAGTTTGCTTGTGAAAAGTTTTTCATGGTGGTTTCCTTGACTGGGGGTGGGGGCAGAATGTGGATATCTAGAGTGATTAGTCTATGGTCTGATCTAACCAGCGAGGGGTTGACCTCTGGTGTGGAACACCGGTCGCCCATGTTGGTAATGACCATGTCCAATATGTTGTTCCCTCTGGTGGGAGTGTTGACTAGTTGATCCAGGGCATTCAAGTTTATAAATTCTAGGAAGTGTTTGGCAAGGGAGGTAGTACTTGAGTAATTCTCCCAGTTTATGTTTGGGTAATTGAAATCACCCAGTATTAGGGTGTTTGGTAGGACCTTCATATTTCCCAGTGTCTCCAGAAATGCGGAATGGGGATCCTGCCTCATGGTGGGTGATCTGTAGCAAGCTACAATTTGGATTGCAGTTTTTCCCCATTGTTAGTTGCACATGGATGATCTCTGATGCATTGTGATGCGCCACTAACCTGGAGGTGTGGGTATCCTTCATGAATATGGATACACCCCTGCCTTTTGTGTTTCGGTCCTGGTTCTGTGGCCAAAAGGTATGGTATGGTATGAGTTATAGCCTAGTAGTGCTGGGGTGCTCTCAGGAGAACTTAAACCAGGTTTCTGTTACTGCACAGATGTCAATGTTCCCCATACTGAGGAGTGCCTCGAGTGCATGCATTTTGAGGTTTAGACTTCTGGTGTTAAGTAGCATTACCCTCTGTTTTTGGTAACTTGTGCTATTTATGGTGGTGGGTTTGTCTTTTGAGCCTTGCCTAAAAAAGCCACTATGGGGGAGGCAAGAGCCTTGGCCAGTATTCGAAAGCCTAAGGGTGACAGGTGCAAGCCATCTCTTGCGAAGCAATGTGGCTTGTTGAGCATGTCATCCCAGGCAGACAGATACTGGATCCCATTTGAATGACACCAGAAACTTAGTCAATTTGTTGAAATTGATAATTTTTTCTTTATACTGTGGCATCATTCTTGGTGTGGGCAGGATGCTTCTCTGGGTCAAGGTCATACCGGCCTGGGCTACATGATCAGAGAGCTCTTCCATGTCTCTTTTCATGTAGTCCAGGGAGGTATGTCTCAGGTCATTCACACCAACATGGACAATGACAGAGTTGTATTTGTACTTGTTCTGGAGTGACCTGAGTGCTTGTGTTATGTGGTGGATCCTGGCACCTGACAGGCAGCTAACTGTAATCTTCTCCTTGTCCAGCCTAGTTAGTGGGACATCAGTGTGCCTGACTATAGAGTCGCCTATTACTAGTGTGTTGGGTATGTTATTTTGCATTAAGGGCTGTGATGCGTGGCACACTGATTATGTGAAGTATGTGTTTCATGGTTGGTGATAGGGTGTGGAGGTTGCTTGGATGTCTGCTTTGGAGGTCTCTGTTACTTTTGCAGATTTTTATTTAGAGCCTCCAAGTATGTTTTCATGTATTCATGTGTGTTATTGGGGGGTTTGCATGGGAACAAAAAGTCAGATGACCAGAAATGATGTCATTCTGCAAGCTATCCCAGCAATAATATTTTAGATATTATTTTGAGAAGTCTCTTAGTGAGATAGAGTATTCTGCATTCTGTCTTGGACCTGACAACAGCAATAAGAACCATTTACCACATCTGCCTTGTTCTAAGTAAGTTATTAGGGTATAGGAACTCCCTTAGATTCAGTCAGGAATATAGTGAAGCGTAATTTAGATTTTGTTTTTCTTTATTTGTTTGAGCCTGTACTGCAATGTTATTTAAAATATTTCCTGTGGTTTGGAACTCTGATGTCACTGTTAACATATATTTAATATTGTCTTGTTCTTTTATTATTATTAAATATATTTAAACCTTTCACTGTGGCTGATCTCTGCAGAGATATTTAAATTTTGAGAGTACTTACATAGTTATTTGGTGACACAGTGTGGACCACTCCTAACAGCCTTGTTCTTGGTCAAACTACCATTTGTATTAGTATTAATATTACAGGGTAAGATTGGACACCCTTTCTTAAGGGCCCTAAAGTAGCTGATAAGGAGTGACTGATGGCAGAAGTAACTACCTTATAGTCTGAGCAAAAGGGAGCATAGCTAGTAAACATGTGCCAGCCTTTCCCAGGTGTGTGTGTGTGTGTGTGTGTGTGTGTGTGTGTGTGTGTGTGTGTGTGTGTGTGTGTGTGTGTGTGTGTGTGTGTGTGTGTGTGTGTGTGTGTGTGTGTGTAAATCAAACCTCAAAGAGTGTGTGTGTGTCAGCTACTTGGGCAGGGACACAAAGCACTGGTTGGACAGAGAGAGTGCTGGATGTCTTGGCCTGGTCTCTCAGCTGAGATCTCAACTCTATAGCTGTGCCAATGGGGAGTCTTAGTGGGGATCTGGAGGAAGAGGGAGAAACCAGCCCCGGACTGACTGTGGTCTTTGTGTGCTCTTAAGGGAAATTGCACTTGATGCAGAAAGCTGCATCTGGAAATACTCTGTGTGTACCTGTTATCCTCCCAATGAAAGTCCCCCCTAGGTGCCAATGGTGAGGATTGAGGCTCCTTGATTACTTGCCCACAGGTGAGATATCCATGTCACAACTGTAGTGACAAACACGTGTAAGAGGCAGAACTAAATACACACAGTAGATAATATTAAAGGGAATAAGATACCTTGGCTCAGGTCTAAGAACTATAAGGAAGGCTACTGCAATGCTAAGTTTTGAAAGTGAATGTCTGTGGAGGTATTCACAAATACATATTCACTACTGAATGAAAAAAATGTTAGTCACTGAAGAGTGGTAATACAAAATCAGGGTCCTATAGAGTGAAATCAAAAAGAGATAATAAAAATCTTTTGCAGTTTAAAGGCCTCACAATAAAGTAAAGAATATTTAGCTTTTGTAATATAAAATGAGCTAAACATATGCTACATGTTTGAGGGGATTATTACAGAACTTTATATACCAGAAAAATGCAAGGCGGCTATAATTTTCCCTTATACAAAAAATAAGGTAATGAAGTAGACATTGGTAGTTACTGGCTGATCAGCTTGACTACTGGGGAGCTGTACAGTCAGTAATGGTTGAGGTACTAAAGCAAGTCCAGAAGTTAGACTGAGGACAGTATACTAATTGTCAGTGTCTTCTGAATACAGTATAAAGTACTATATGCAAATTCTCCAAAGATATCTGTGAGTGAGTGAGTGAGTGAGTGAGTGAGTGAGTGAGTGAGTGAGTGAGTGAGTGAGTGAGTGAGGGCAAATGCATCTTCCTAAAAACTGGCATCTCAGCCAGGAGTAGTTTTCAGCATGCTCATTAAGTGTCAGGATATTCTCTAAGTGGCCAGAGCTATCCTGCAAGAGAAGGTACTGGAGAATGAATAAATAACGAATGAATGAATGACTATAAATCACATTTTAATCATTAATACTACACTCTTGAAATAGGTAACACTATATTTCACAACAGCTGTTTTGGTACACACTGAAATGCCTATATAGTGCTATGATGTGGGAAGAAATATCCAGGGAATTGTTATGGCTAGGCTTGCATAGGCCCTAGGGCCGATAGCCTAGTACCAACCTATGAACCTATGAAATATTATAAAACAGTAATAAAATACACCTGGTTCTTAAAAGCATGGAAGCAATTTTGTTATAGTGGAGGATGATTTTCAAAGATAATTATACAAAAATAAATATAAGAAAACAAGCTTTATGGCTTCAGAGAATGTCACACTTGTAATTAATAAGAAGCATACATACTGAGATTCATTATTAGGCAACTATAGTGCTGGGATTACATTTTAGTCAGTCCACAATGCAAAAACTACAGTATTAGTTGTTGTGACAGGGTTCATGTTGGGGGAGGTATGTCCCATAGTGGGCAGTACTGAACTGATCTGGTGGGAAAGAACTCTTTATGATCAGACATCACATAGCTGTCAATGCAATCCCAAAACATAGATTAGTTTTTTATTATCATGTTTCTGGGGCAGTATTTTAGGACAGATCTGTGCAGGAAAAAAATCCGAGAGTCATCTGCTACTTACTGGCATCATATTTAGACTGTAAAATTGGAGGGGGGTTTAGAACCCAGTCACTGTACCACTTCGGCATGAGAATTTCATTGTTACCAAACCAGGAGTGCTGAGATTTGTCAATGATTGTTGGCGTGCTGGGAAGCCTGGAGGGATACACTGACCAGTGTCAGATTGGGAGGTGGGAAACATTTCTGTCCTCCAGGCTATGTCTGGAGGACAGTAATCTTTGATTTTCTGGTGGGGAGCAGAAAGGAGAGTTAAAATGGTCTTACAGAAGCAACAGCAGTATAACTACAGAAGTGGTAAGGATGGTACATTGCTTAATGAGTTACTGCTGATCTGTGCTGTTTTGAGTGTGCAGCTCTAATGGCCTTGTGGGCAACCCGCACAACAAGTGTGCATTATGAATGGCATGTTGTTGGTACTTCATGTAATTAAAACTGTATTACATGCCCATTGAGTTAGAGCAGAGACAGCCTGCTAACCTGGAACAGAGGCCTTTTATTGACTGAGATCCACATTACAATGTCTTATACCAGGTGTAAAGTTTCCAGTCTAGGAAAAAGACTGCTACGAGTCTTATCCATAACATGTACAGACATGCAAAATCCATGACATGGATATGGTGGCAGTAATATACACATTTCTTTGAATATTTTAGACTATTAATTCTCCAGACACATAGTGAAGTGAAGTGTCATGTTAACATTTAATTATGGGGTTTAAATGATAATAAAGTGATAACCCAGTATCTCTTTCTTAATTTTATTATGGAGTTTATACTGAAAGTAAACTTAATTTATACTGCATACATAAAATGAAGTTTCTATTTCCATCAAGAAAAAATGATTGAGAAAAACATTTGCTGCTTGTCAAAGAAATGCAGACTGACACAACGTTGACTAAGAATTCTTAATGCTTTGTAGGGGTAGTGAACTGGAAAAAAAAACAGTTACTGAATAATAATAATAATAATAATAATAATAATAATAGGTTACTATCTCTGCAGGAATAGATCACTACACTGTACGGGCATTTATTAAAATAAAAGCAATTTCACAGGTTGTTAAACCAGTATCTCCCCCATCCTCATGGATTGGCAAACTCTCATAAATGTGAGACTTGTATGCCCCAGTGAAGTTCAAAGCTGTCATTTTGTGTTATGTGTCCTGGTAGCAACTCCCTTGGCAAACAAGTCTGGACTGAGGAACCGGATAAAATACAGTCCATTCAAAAACCTTCATAATAGCTAAATATCAGTATAAATGAGGCCTACATGAACTTTGGTTGCTGGCACACATATATAGAGCCATGTCTGGACAGCTGGCATTGCCTGGTGACCATGTCACCCTTATGACCTGGACAGGCTCAAACTGAAATGCCAATGTCGAGTAATTCTGTAGGCTCATCACTTGGAAGGTGAAAATTGAGGAATGGGTGCAGTGCTGGTAAGCCAACAGGCTGATACAGGATAAATTGGCAGCCTAGGTAATAACAAAGGAAAAAATACTTGTGAGTAGTTACCTCTGCGCACAAGTAAAAAATACTTGAGTAGTTACCTCTGTGCACAACTAAAAATACTTGTGAGTAGTTACCTCTGTGCACAAGTAAAAAATACTTGTGAGTAGTTACCTCTGTGCACAAGTAAAAATACTTGTGAGTAGTTACCTCTGTGCATAAGTTTGGCTTGGCTCTGAAATAGACTTCTCAGCCAGGGTGATCTTTCTTCTATTCAGGAGTTGATCACTTTAAGAAACTTTAGGTACGTGTTGGGATAATCACATATTCCTAGCTAAATATTCTATAGATGATACTTTTCATGATGAACAGAATGATTGACTGCCTATGGCTGTAAGTCTCAAACAGGAAAACTGTAGCAGCTCTTTCTGCTCATTTACCAATAAGTGAGGTGCAGAAGAGGGTGCTACTTCCTGGATATGTAGCTTTAGAATGAAAAGTTCATATGAGAAATGTAAAAAATAACTTAATGAATAGTTTATGGACACACATACCTATATATATATATATATATATATATATATATATATATCAAATTATCAATCTATATATTGTTTTCTTTTCTGGCCACTAATCTCTTTCAGACCTTAGAACTCTAATCCCCCATTAACCCATTTGCTCCTTCCATTTTATAACATCTGGGGACACTAAGTCAAGAAAGTGTGAGTCAGGGATCGTAGGAGGGTACCCTGTAGAGCTTGGTTGATTTTTGAACATAATAAAGTAAAATATAACAGCATGAACAATGAACTTACAATTAGGTATTTAGTGCAATGATTTTATTATTCATTATTATAATGGCACTCATTCATATTTATATGTATTCGGTTTTAATTATATTATTTTTATATTATTTACCGATACTTATCAAACAAAAATATTTTTAAATATCTGCATAATGTTTACAATCATTTGGTTCTACCTGAAGTTATATGTTTTTATTTTCAAGTTGCATATTTCCTGCTGTAAGAATCCTTTTATATTTCTCTTCATATTTTGCTATATTTTTTTCATCTTTGGCTCCCTCTAGTGTACAAAATGCTAATTCACAGGTTGTCTCCCATAGCTTTCCATCTTTTTTAGCCTTTCCTATCCTTATCAGTTTATTTCTATTATATGTTTGTTATCTTTTGCTTTTAATTATTTTTTGGAATATAAAGCTGCTTGATTACTTGTGTACTTTAACCTTGAAGATAAATCTTTGTTTCTAGTTTTTGTATGTTGCAATTGTAAAATACTTAAGGTTATGTTTTAATAGTATTTGAGTCTGTTTTGTATTTAATACTGTTACCGTGCAAGTAGGAGACTCTCTTGGCTGACAGGCTTAGCACAGTGCCTGTTATATGAGGTTAACACATAGGTGTATGCTTCTACATGCTTAGCATTCCTAGCTAAAGATCAGTGCTCTCTTTGGAAGGCTTGAGCCACTATATTACACCTTCTCAACCACAGCATAATTGTGAGGGCTGATTGACAGTTGTCAGCTTCTACAACTGCCTAAAGACCAGCCCTTTACCTACAATGGGAAAAACAGTATAAACCACTCACTTCTACCTTCTCAGCTGATTCATCCAGAGTCCAGACTGCTAGTTAAACTCAGGCCATTTGGGATTTATCTCTCTGTGTCATGGATCCTGCTGGCAATGGAAAGAGTGTGCTTGTCAGAGATAAGCTCATGGATCTGGCCACTAGCACAGAGCTATTATTTGACTTCTGTGCAAATCAAAGATTGTCTATAATAATTACTGTAATCAGACATAAGGACAATCCTAAACATTCTTGGTCTCAGAGCACTTTGGATTAAAGGTCAATGAGAAACATTAAGCTGATGCCATCAGACTTGATGTCATTTATTTTGAGCGCTCAGATGAAGACAGGAGTAGAGCTGCTATATGACAGCTACTTGCTATTGAGATAAATTTGTCTGGGAGGCCATGAGCTGGATAGACTAGGAAGATCCATAGAAATTATACCAAACTAACTGATGATGTGATTAGTCTCTTAGAACTGTTACTGTTGTCTGCCATGGTATTAATATTGTGCTTTTCTCTTTGTATATTATATATTATATATATATATATATATGTTACTGCAAATTGAATAGTATTCTTTTATATTTCTTCCTGTCCATTTCTATAGACATGTTGTACTGTCTTTGTCTCCCATGTATTTCTGTTTTGCTTTGTTGTTTACCTTTCTAATTAAAGCCTTATATATATATATATATATATATATATATATATATATATACACACACACACACACACACACACACACACACACACACACACACACACACACACACACATATATATATATATATATATATATATTACATCATGTTAGTTAATACTTTCACTGTAAATTGTGTGACGGCCGTGCCCTGGCCCAGCAATCAGCTTCAATCCTCACCACTAGCATCAGGAAGGGCTTATATATGAGGAAAGGATAACAAATACACACAGCAAAGTACAATTTCCCTTAAGAGCACACAGTGATCACAGTCAGTCTGGGGCTGGTTGCTCCCTTGCTCTCCAGGTCCCCAATAAGACTCCCCACTGGCACAGCTATAGGGTTCAGATCTCAGCTTAGCTGGCAAGCTAACCTCCAGTACCCTCTCTGTCCCACCAGTGCTTTGTGTCCCTGCCCAGGAGCTGACACACCACATACACACACACACTTTGAGATAAGTATTTATACAACTTCACAGACACTCCTGGGAAAGGCTGACACATATTCTCTAGCTGTGCCCCTTTACCCAGACTATACGGTAGTAATTACTGTCACCACCAGCTAATAATTATTAGCTACCCAAAGGCCCTTAAAAGGGTGTCCAGTTATTACTGTGCAATATTATTATCCAATTGGTAAGTGTGACTAATCAATCTAAGGCTTATTAGAGTGGCCTTGTACAATAAACTCTATACATATGCAATGTACTCTACAGCTTAACTTAACTCAACACAAACCAGCCACAGGTAAAAGGTTTTTAAAAATATTTAATAATAAATAATTAAAAACACAAGACAATACTACTACACCACAGTGCTATCCAAGAGTTCAGAGATCACACAGAAACTTAAAACAATACTGTAGGAAAGTTCTGATATAACAGAAAAACACTTAAGTCTAATCTTCATAGCCCTAGTTGTTTCTACAAGAAAACATACTTCTAAAGTAACTTACTTTCATAGAGCAAGCATAAGGCAGTGCTGAGAGTTGGATATCAAGATTAAAATGCTTACAGTCTCTCTCTCTCAACAAAAGTTTTTAAGATCACTCACAAACATCTCTGCTGGGCCCACCCAGATTACATCATTTTGACACTTAGGTTTTCCCAGTATACATATTACATCATTTTGACACTTATTCTGGAGTTCCCAAGCCAACAGGCTACATTATTTAACAATCTAACACCTGCTCAGGAAACTGCAACAATAAAAGACATTTCACATATACACATAAAACAATAGAAAGAATGTGATAGCCCAGACCAAATGAATCCAAGCTCTACAGATAAAAGAACCTACAAGACATAATTTTAATTTCAAAGAACATTTGAAATGCTTGCCTTAGTTTTCCTTACAGCAGATGGCAATGTTGCTACATTGTTGAAGTTCACATTTTACAGTGTTTTCTTTCATTTAAGAAACAAGCCTCTATTTTACATTTATATTTACAAATGCTAGAATTATATATCAAATTCTATTTGGCTAGGCTGGCAGCCTTCACCCCTTCTTCCCCAATCTTCACATCTCTCCCCCCTGGAAAACTCAAGCTAGTGTTTCAAGTGACCCTTGATAAACGCCGCTTGAGAGGGTTAGGTCTATCTGAGGGTACCTCACCCCATTCCCTGTCTTGCAAGCCCATCTGCACTGGCATTGCTACTCCCACTGTGGTGCTGCACTGACATATCATATGCTTGCAACCCCAGGCTCCATCTTAGCAACTTGGCATTTTGCTGACTGGCTCTGTTTAACCATATTAGAGGGTTGTGATCTGTCATAACAGTGAATTTCCTTCAATACAGATAAGGCTGACATTTTTGCAGTGCCTACACTATGGCTAGACATTCCTTTTCTATGGCTGCATAGCATTCCTCCATGGGTTGGAGCCTACGTCTGAGATAAACCACTGGCTGCTCTTCCCCCTCTGAAGAAATCTGGCTATGCAAGCCCCCACCCCTTGGTTCAAAGCATCCCCCTGCACAACATATTCTTTGATGTAATCTGGACTGGCTAACACAGGGGGTCCTCCCAAAGCTCCTTTAAACTTCTGGAATGCCTGCTCACATGCTGGGGTCCATACTACCTTATCTGGCCTGTTCTTCCTTGTCAGGTCTGTGAGGGGAGCAGCTATGGTACTATAACTGGGGATGCACTTTCTGTACTACCCTGCTGTCCCTAAGAATGCCCTCACCTGCTTTTTAGTGACAGGTCCAGGCCATGCCTGAATAGCTTCCACTTTGGCAGGTTCTGGCCTTATCTTACCACTCCCCACTCTATGTCCTAGGTAGGAGACCTCTGCCATACCCACCTGACATTTGCTCAGCATAATGGTCAACCCTGCCCTCTGTAGTCTGCCCAGCACCTCACTGACATGCTGAATGTACTCTGGCCAGGAATGGCTGTAGATGGCAATATCATCTAGGTAAGCAAGGGCAAACCCTCCTGCTCCTGCTAGGATATTATCCACCAGCTTCTGGAAAGTTGCTGTGGCATTTTTCATCCCAAAGGGCATCTTTATGAACTTATACAAGCCAAAAGGAGTCACAAAGGCTGACTTCTCTCTTGCACTGGGAGTCAAGGGCACCTGCCAGTAACCCTTGGTAAGATCAATGGTTGTAAGATACTTAGCCCCACCCAACTGCTCTAGGACCTCATCTGTCCTAGGCATGGGGTAAGCATATGACTCTGTGTGACTATTTAATTTCTTGTAATCCACACAGAACCTGCTGCTGCCATCCTTCTTTGGCACCAGCACCACGTATGAGGCCCAGGGACTGTTGGACTCTTGAATCACCCCTAGTTTCAACATCTCCTGTACCTCTTCCCTCAGTGTCTGTCTGACACTCTCAGGTACCCTATAAGGGGCCTGCCTAATAGGTCTTTGGGGTCCTGTATCCACCTGGTGCTGCACCAGGTTGGTGCACCCAGTGAGCATGTCCCCAGATTCCTGCAACACTGCCCAGATTTCTCGAACCTGGGTAGGAGATAGCTGCTGGGACATTGCTACCCCTCCCACCGAGGTGTCAGCCTGAGCCTCCCTGAGGAGATCAATCCCCAGATCTCCCTCAGACTCCTCCTGCAATCCACTGCAAATGGTCAGCACAAGGGCCTCCCTATCATGGTAAGGTTTCATCATGTTAACATGGTACAATTTGTGGCCCTGCCATCTGCCTAGCAGTTCTCCCATGTAGTTAACATCACTCACCTTTCTTACCACCTTGTAGGGTCCCTCCCATGCTGCTTGCAGCTTGTTGTGTCTGACAGGAATGAGAACCATTTACTGCTGCCCATAGCATACTCTCTAGCTCAAGCATTCCTGTCATACCACACCTTTTTCTGTTGTTGGGCTTCTGCCAGGTTCTCCTTGGCCAAGCCCATGAATTCCCTGAGCCATGTCCTGAGATTGCTGAGGACATGGTAAGAAAGAAATCTTAGGCATAGACAGTGAAAGAAGGAGAGAGAGAGAAGAGCTGTAGAAGTGAAGGGAGTGAAGAAAATTTTTATTATAAGTTTAAGCAGTAAGGAAAATAAAGGTATGAAGTATGGGACACTGTAATTGCACCACTGGGTGTTTCACCCAAGGAGGTAAGAGCCTTTATTCTTATTAATAAAGATGTGTGCTGTGATATATTTGAAACCGGACAGTATATGGAGAATTTTTCAGAACATTATGAACAAAAAAAGAATTGTAATCCATGGAGTGAGTATGTGGTGCAGGCATTTTGAGGAGTTGTTAAATATAGAGGGCAGCCAAAAACTTGTTTTTCCTGTGGAAAAATAATCACTTGAGTAATGATTGTGATAAATGAAAATATTTTATTTGTGATAAAACAGGGCATGAAGGAAGAAAATGTGACATCAAATGTAAAAATAAAATTGGAAAAAATGGTCATACATTGGTGGATTGTGAAGAAAATGTAGAAGTTACAGGAAAAGAATGTGCACAAAATCCTTTATATGACATAGATAAAAAATATAAAAAAGGAACAAGAAAGACAGTTTAGCACACAGGAAAGAAATAAAAATATAATAATGGAGGGAAAAGATGGGGAAAGGGAAGGGGAAGAAGAAGTGCCTGATATCAGTGAAGAGGAATATGTAAACCGGCATGTAGTGAGGGAAAGAAAAATTCTATAGGAGAAATGGTGAAAGAGATGAAAAGAAGGTTTAAAAGCGTAGCTGTGAAAGAGAACAAAAATGGTAAAGGATGAGAGAGGGGATAATAATAATTTCATTTTAAAGGCTGAAGATCTTAGCTTTAAATGTTAATAGTATGAATGATATTAAAAGATTAGGTATTTCAGAATGGTGTGCTTCACTTGATGCACACATAATTATATTAGAAGATACTAGACTCTTGACAGAAGAAGGAAGGTTACAGATTGAAGTATTATGAGATGGAAACATTATATGGAATATAGGAAAAGATACATGCTGGGGAATAGGTGTTTTATGTTAAGAAAACATTACAATCTTAGATTTTACAATAGGAGAATTGGGAAGAATAACAGTAATAGATTTACGATGGAAAACAAATGTTTACAGAAGTATTACAATATATGCATATGTTATAAAGAAGGGGAGAGAGATAGTGTTTAAAGAAATTCTAAATTATGTAGGTGTTAATATGGATATAATATTAGTGAGTATTTTAATTACAATTTAAGAACATGAAAGAAAAAAGTAGTGATGTTAAAATTATACATGGAATTATGAAAAGTGGAAAGCTATATATATGTGGGATAATAAACACTGTACTTATAGGAGAAGTAGAATTAAAATTGAAATTGATTATTTTTTAGTATCTGACAGTTTAAAAATTCTGCCAAAAGGAATAAAAAGGACATTTATTTTTCAGATCATGTAGCCATATGGATAGAGGTACACATGAAAGAAGGTGTCAAAAGACTTAATGAAACAGACTTAAATAAAGAAGATACAAAAGAAATTAATAAGCTATTAAAGGATAATATAGGTATGAGAATATTTTATGAGAATTGGACAAGCTGGTTGATAAGTTTCAAGGAAAAATATAAAAAGTATTTTTGGAGTGTCAAGATGAAAAGAGAAGGATGGAAAAATTAAAATATAAGCAGGTGAGTTAAGAAATGTTTTAAAAAAATTGAGAAATAAGACATTTTATGAGAAAGAAAGGAAATATATGATATAAATCAGAAGAAGATTGGGAGATGGTTATATAAACAAAGATATTTTTACAAGGAAGAAAAGAAGAGGTGGCCCCTTACTTGAATAAAATTAGTAAAACAGAATAAAAGAACAATAAAGGAATTAAAGAATAATGTAGGAGTGAACATTAACAAGTATATAGACCATACTTTTGTAAAGAAAGAGGCGAACATGACATAGAAATGGATAGTTAAAAATAAGTAAAAATGATAATGAGAATTTGGAGAAAAATGTAAATGTGAAAGAGCTAAATGAAATATTGAAATATATCAAGTGGGTAAAGCTACAGGACTGGATGGTAGAGAATATCATATGTACAACTGGCAAAATATGTTTTTGTGGAGTTATTAAATGAATGGCTAAAGATAGGTATGGTAAAGAAATATGTACTGGGATCATGAAATTTATATAGACAAAGGGAGAGAAAGATGATATAAAAAGTTGGTGACCAATAGTACTGAATAATACAGACTATAAGATATTTATGAGAATAATAACTAAAAGACTAACAAATAAAGAAGATAAGTTGCTTGATCATACAATTTTGGTAAAAAGGGAAAAGGAAGTCAGGATTTATTATGGATAGTAAAAGAAGTAATAGATGATATAAATAAAAAGGTGGAAGCTAAGGTAATGGTAGGAGACTTAAATATGGCATTTGATAAAATACAATATGAATCTTTAAGAGATATAGTAGGGGCTTATAACATAAGTGAAAGGATAGTAAAAGTAATTAAGTCAGCATATGAGAAAAATAATGTAAGAACAATTCTAAATGGATGGTTAAGTGAGGAAATTAAAATAGGGTGTGGAAGAAAGTAAGGATGCCAGGTGAATAGTAGTATATTTGCTTCAGTTATGAGTGTGATTGTCAATAAAATGAATAGAATATTAAATATGGCAGGTTATAAGATACTTGAGAAAATACGAGTACAATAATATACACATATGCAGATGATATAGTGTTCATTACCAAGAAGAAAGAATGGATGGAAGAGACAATCAGAAAATTAATTAAATTCTTAAAGATACTTGGTTTATGAATAAATAAGGATAAAATTAACATTTTTGGATTCATGGGAAATATAGAAGATATACAGTTTAATGTAGAGGCTACAAATATATTAGGAGTAGTATTTGGGTCAAATGACCATAAGAAAAAAACAACGGGAGAATTTTTTCAGGAATTAAGAGATACTGTATATGTACATTTTGGAAGTCATATAAATTGTCATACAAGAAAAAAGTTTATTTCATAAATTCTATACTCTTAGGCAATTAGCTTACTTAGCAAGTAATTATATGATTCCATCTAGTTATGAAAAAGATAGGTCTATTGAATTTTCTTTTATATGGGGTTTAAGATTAAATCCAGTTAGAAAGGGGATTTTGTATGTAAAGGAAGAAGAAGGGGAATTATGCAGCTTCCTTGACTTTATATAGGGTCTTGGTAAGTAATAAAAAGAGAAAAGGAATTTGACAGAATACATTTTGTATGTTAAAGATAAGTGTTTTGGGGAAAACATGGGAATAGGGAAAAGTTGGAAAAGTTATATGAATGAAGATATAAAGGAGTACCCCAACAAAATCCTTTTATGGAAATTGAATGTAAACATTGTTGAATAAAATAGGAAAGAATGGTATTTGAATAATGTGAAAGAACATTATTTTATTTTTCCTTGGAACCATTTAGAGATGGAGAAAAAGAATTCTATTAAAATGAGATTTATGTCGTGTAGGAAAATATATGAATTTAAAGATATTTTTGTGGAAATAATCAATAGGTAAACTACCCATTAAAGCTAACATGCCTTATAAAAGAAAGCAATAAAGGATATGTATTAATTGTGGAGAACTTGAAACAACAGAACATGTGTTTATGAAATGTTTTAGAGTAAAAGAAGTTGTGTGAAGAAATATGTAAAAACAAAATGTTGAAAGGTTTTGAAAAGGGTGAAAACTTAAACATGAACATGCTTGAATATGGGAATTATGGTGACAAAACGGAAAAGAAGTTGAGAAAATTGATAAAATAATATTTTTATTCTATGGACATTATGGATTGAGAGACTTAAAGAATTAAAGTTTAATGGGAAATGGATTTTATCAGAAATCTTGAAGAAAATACCTTTTTGGATTTGGAAAATGGGTGAGGAGAAGTATTAATTATTTTGCACTGTACAAAGGTGTAAATACTTATAAATAATGTATACTGTGTAAATAGTATAAATAATATACGCTATGTAAATAATGTATATAAGTGATGATTATCGATAAAGAACCCCTACTCGTCACTGTTGTGAGTGGGATCCATTTTGCACGAGCACTTCCTGTTTCCATTCCAGACATGGAGGTGGCCCAGAGAAACAGGAAGCTAAATGAAGAGAAAAGGAGATAATGGAGTGGTGAAAGAAATAGAGGAGAAAAACAATACTGAGACCAGGGTATGTGGACAGGATTCTGAGGAGATGTATAATTACGGTTCCCCTTTATAATCTCGAAATACTGAAATCTCGAATTTCAGTATCTTGAAAACATAAAGGTGAATCCAGAAAACATCGACAGCCCAAAACCGTGAAATTTGAAATCCCGAACACACAGCATATACCACACATACACTACAATACACACAGTTCAAAACAAATAAGCAGGGGGGGCAAGCCCCCCTGCACCCCTCATGTGGGGGGGCTGCACCTCCATCCCTCCTACTTATATATACTAACTCTGAAATCACGAAAACAGAAAAAGAAAGTAAACTCACACCCATACATTCTACAGTCCCTCGCGCACGCACACACACACACACACACACACACACACACACACACACACACACACACACACACACACACACACACATCACCACACATATACAAACACCAACACATCCAACACTTTCACCTGCTTATCCTAACCCACACATACAACTTACAAACACACTCACATACACTCAAACTCCCACCCAAAACCCTTACAAAACACTCACTTACCTTAAATTCCACCTAAATCCACACACAACACCGGACACCATCCACACAAAACACCGCATGTAACATAGTGTAAAGCCATAACTGCAAATTCAAGATATTTGAATTTACGATTATGCACTTTCTCTATTTTAAAAATTCACCTTTATGGTCTTGAGGTACTGAAATTCGAGATTTCAGTATTTTGAGATTATAATGGGGAACCATAATTACAAACCTTTAATCGAGACAGATGTAGGATGATTTAGTTACAGAAATGGTGATGCAGAGTGAACCAGACATTATGGAGAAAATACTAAAGGAGGATGCAGAGACAATCCTGAAGACTACCAGAGAGATGGAAAAGAAAACATATATAGAGAAAATAAAAGAAGGCAAAAGGGGAGTAGAAGAAAAGAAAGAAGCAGAAGAAAATGAAAAACCAAAGTATGTCGTAAGGATCCAAAGTAAAGAAGATAAAGAAATGGACAGGTATGAAGTGTGGGACAATTTAATACCTCCTTTGCATGTAAAGGTACATGAGGAAAGAGCATTTATTCTTATTAACAAAGAGACATTTTGTAACATTTTATTTAAGACTGGCTTTTCAATGTAACATATATATGTGTAATTATATATAGTGGATATAAAAAGTGTACACACCCCTGTTAAAATGCCAGCTTTTTGTGATATAAAAAATGAGACCACAATAAATCATTTCTAAATTTTTTCCACGTTTAATGTGACCTATAACCTGTACAATTCAATTGAAAAACAAAGAAATCTTTTAGGGGAAAAAATATAAAAAATAAAAAAACTTACAATACACTGGTTGCATAAGTGTGCACACCCTTAAACTGATATTTTATTGAAGCACATTTTGATTTAATTACAGCATTCAGTCTTCTTGGGTAGGAGTCTATCAGCATGACATATCTTGACTTGGCAATATTTGCCCACTCTTCCTTGCAAAAGCACTCCAAATCTGTCATATTGCAAGGGCATCTCTTGTGCACAGCCCTTTTCAGGTCAACCCACAGATTTTCTACAGGATTTAGGTCTGGGCTCTGGCTGGGCCATTCCAAAACTTTAATTTTCTTCTGGTGAAGCCATTCTTTTGCTGATTTGGATGTATGCTTGGGGTCATTGTTGTGTTGAAGGTGAAATTCATCTTCATCTTCAGCTTTCTAGCAGATGCCTGAAGATTTTGGGCCAAAAGTGACTGGTATTTGGAACTGTTTATAATTCCCTCCACTTTGACTAAAGCCCCAGTTCCAGCTGAAGAAAAACAACCCCAAAGCATGATACTGCCACTAACATGCCTCACAGTGGGGATGGTGCACTTTTGGTGATGTGAAGTGTTGTTTTTGCACCAAACTTACCTTTTGGAATTGTGGCCAAAAAGTTCAACCTTGGTCTCATCAGACCATAACACATTTTCCCACATGCTTTGGGAGTCCTGATGTATCATTTTGTAAATTTTAGCTGGGCCTGGATGTTTTCCTGTGTAAGAAAAGGCTTCCGTCTTGCAACCCTACCCCATAGTCCAGACATATGGAGAATGTGGGAGATTGTTGTCATACAGTACTTGCCAGAAAATCCTGCAGCTCCTTAAGTGTTGCTGTAGGTCTCTTGCCAGACTCCCTGACCAGTTTTTGTCTTGTCTTTTCATCAATTTTAAAGGGATGCCCAGTTCTTTGCAACATCACTTTTGTCCCATATTTTCTCCACTTTTTGATGACTGTCTTCACTGTGTTCAAGATATATCCAATGCTGTGGAAATTTTTTTGTACCCTTCTCCTGACTGATACCTTTCAACAATGAGATCCCTTTAATGCTTTGTAAGCTCTCTGTGATCCATGGCTTTTGCTGTAGCAGGCAACTGAGTAAATGTCAGGAAAATCCTACTAGGACAGCTGAACTTTATTTGGGGTTAATCAGAGTCTCTTTAATTGATGGCAGGTGTGTACCCAAAAAGACTGAATGAATCAAAAGGTGCTTCAACAAAGTATCAGTTTAAGGGTGTGCACACTTATGCAACCAGCTTATTGTATGTTTTTTTATTTTTTATATTTTTCCCGTAACAGATTTGGTCTCATTTTTTATATCACAAAAACCTGGCACTTTAACAGGGATGTGTACACTTTTTATATCTGCTGTGTAGATATATATATATATATATATATATATATATATATATATATATATATATATATATACACACACACACACACACACACACACACACACACACACACACACAAACACACACGCCCACACACATGCACATATATAGACAGATATGAGTCTACCTTTTGGGACAGCACACCACAATTTCGACAGTAAGAAAGTTGACTGCAAAAGGTCGATATCGGAAATAACAACACTAAACTACTCATGGGCAAGCAAAATCTTCTCTACCTGCAACAAACAAAAAACAAAATAACATTGTTTTTTGCAGTGGGGCAAGCGTCATGCACCCTCCACTCCCTTACTAATTATATACATTAACTCAAGAGATCACACAATCCCAAGGGAAAGGGAATGTTCCCTCACCTGGGGATTGTCAATGTAAAACAGCTGTCGACCTTTAGCATATGTCGACCTTTTGTGGCCAACTTTCTTGCTCTCAACATTGTGGTGTGTCAACCTAATGAGGTCTTAACACACACACACACACACACACACACACACACACACACACACACACACACACACATATATATATATATATATTTGTGTTTATTTGTGTATATATGATTACATATAGATTCATTGTAAACTATTTTTTGAGTTATGCTGAGTTAGATGAAGTTTGTTTAGATTAGTTGTGTTAGATCATTGAGTGTGTGTGTGTGTGTGTGTGTGTGTGTGTGTGTGTGTGTGTGTGTGTGTGTGTGTGTGTGTGTGTGTGTGTGTGTATGGATAGATGACCATACATCCACAAAGCAAAGCATAGCACTGAATGTCAAATGATTGACACACATGCTTGATAACCAGCCAGTCAGAAAAAGCAAAATAATGTATTTTACAGACAGGACAAGCCTCCCACCCCACCCAGCAGCCCAACACCCCCTGTTAATTATATACACCAACACCAGGATCACAATACAGTGGGGAAAGGTCAAATTCACTAATCTGCACTGTACCACAGTCTTGCACACACTTAAAAAGATGGTCCTGGGGATTCAATAAACTCAGTGTAGCCTTCACATGAAGCCTACACAGAGTTTACATGTTAGTGCGATGAGCAGCAGCGCTAATCGTACATTCATGCTGCTCATCGCACCTACATGTATACAGGCATGGCCAGCAACAGAGTTGCCAGACAGGAAACTATGCAGAGCAGCAAGAGCACAGAAAGAAAGTGCATTCAAGTTTGCTTATGTGCAAATTTGCTTGGCAAGATTGTGTGGGCAGCCACAAAGACTACAGGGGTAAAAATAGTGCAATACCAGCAGTAATAACACAGTAAAGTGTACTCAGTGCATTGTACCCTAAAAATTATTTGATTAACAAAATAATTGAGGGAGTGGGTTACATGGAAGGGCAAATACTACAAAAAAGTGTATACTGGGCAGGGAAAGTGTGCTGATGAAAATGGGCACAGACATAAATTACAGGAATGAATAAAGAGGAAATGGGCATGGTAAATATGTCAATATCTGCAAAATGAGATATGTCAGTGTATGTACACTTCCAGCAGAAGTCAGTAGCATAATATTAAGCATATATGCAGATAGCACAGTACTTACTGCTGTTTGCACCTCCTGAGGAAGTTCATCATGATATAAAAATACATGATAGTATATATGCGATGGCCACACAAGGTTGCGGTTCAATTGACGTGAATGTTTGTGATCTAAACATTACTGACCTGCTCACTGGAGAGGACATTTAGTAAGGACGGTATATAAATTACGGCTATGTGCATACTCTGAAGATCTACAAAATGACTTGCTTGAATATGACTGACATGTCACCATAACTTTCAATGAATGATGGACACATAGTAACAGACTCCTGGACAAATGTCGACAGAAACAGTCACAATCATGGACACTTTTACAATATTATGACCATTAATCTGTGGGATTGACAGAATATGTGAGTGTAAGATTTACACGTGTTCTTCAGGAACAGACATCTATAACTGTATTGCTTGTCAGTATTCTATAAGTAGAATTTCCCATAACTTCCCCAAAAATAACCAATTTTTTGATGGCTTAAGATGGCCATTTTTAAAACTGAATTTGAAGTCAGGGCCAATTATGGACATTTAATAGACTTACATGACAGATAAGCCATAATCACCACCTGCAATAATCAAACACATGCCATCAATGTTGTTACTGAGCTGTTTATTGCTATATTTACTGGGTGCAACGCAGAAAAAAGTATCACACAAGCATCTAGCAGAACATCTTGAAGGGAAGTCTGCAGTGTCAAATCCTAATGGGTATGCATCTCAAATAACAATTCTGTATGGCCTACCATATGTGTGGGAGCTGACTATGCCAAATATGATGCACTTGACTAAAGCATCCCTGGCTGATGTAGGTATTGGCCGTAAGGATAATGACACATACAAACACAACACTATTATGAGTGAATTCTCTACACACAGCTGAGTACTGCATACATTTGACATATGTAATAGCAATGTATATTGTCGGAAGCATCAGGAATTGATGTGTGAATTAGAAAGTGAGCCATTATAATGACTGGTGCAGCAGTATTTGAAAATGATGGCAATGCATCAAATATGCCCATGTGCACAGAAAGTACAGCAGTGCAAAGTCAAGTTTCAATGGCTGAGGAAGCTGTCACTGTAATATTCCACACATACCAAACAATATATGGAGCACCATCTATAAGCACGTCATACCTCAAGACATGTGCCACATGATCACTGTCTCTTTGGCACTGCCAGTGAAAATATTATACTGACTAAAAATTCTGACATACATTCATTTGAGTTAATGCAAACTATCAAGAAGTAATACTGATGTGATATACTGGCACATCCATGACACAGTACAGTTACATTATAGCTGCATCTAGGCTACAGTTGCACTTCATATGTTCCTAGGAGAGTACTAGGCTAATGACCCAAGAGCCCATACAAGCCTAACCAGAGTTAACATGAGTTTAAAAATTTTCAATAGGTAAGTCAACAAAGTTCACAGAGGTATAAGCCTATGCTGTATATAATACTGACAGCTTCTGTCCTTGATGGATATGGGTGCCACCCCGTGCAAATTGACAATTAAGCATCCGTTGATCTAGGTTCTGGATAAAGATGGTCAGGGACAGGCTTTGCTTTAAGTGAATGGAAAGCTTGTTCTAGAGAAGGGATAGTCTCTGAGAGACATATCTATCTCTCCAACATGATTTATTTATGTCAAAGGCTAGGTTAAGATCCCTAGAATGAGTGACTCTCATGCAGTTTGTTTTATGAATATATAACATTTTCTGCAGGGCCTGATTGGACACTGCACTGCAGACCAGACACAGAGCGACCCTTAGTGGTCCTTTGGAGACAGAACACATCAATAGGGCTTTCAGTCTTTCCATGTAGGACTTGTTTTTTATAACCTGTATTTTCCTGAAGAGAAAAGTCTGACTTTGCACCAGCTGTTGCAGATGTCTGGTGATGTACATGCAAAAGGGTGCACTGTACTCAATAACTGGAGTGATGAGGGCCAAGTACAATGGAATTGTAACATCCTTTGATCTAGATGTCATGCCCTTACTTATGATTTGTGTCACAGAGAAGGGATTTTTTGCCACTATGACTACAGAGTGGTTGAAGTTCAGGTTAGTATCAACCTGAGTAACCACAACATGTACCACTGGGTCTACTCTTAGGGTGGTGCTGTCTATATTGTAATTAGGTGGGATGCTGGCTTTACAAAAGGGAATAATTATGATTTTTTGCATGTATTTTCTCTACATTGTTCTGGAAACAATCATTTGTGTGCATTAAACCTTTTTGCAGTATGTTTGTGGATTCCATGATTGACCCCAATTTGCAGGCAGCTGCAAACTTGGTCAAACAAAGACTGATCCATTTAGCTATCCATCTGTTGACATAGGGGTTTATGCCCAGTTGAGAGAGTTTCTTTATAATACCTAAGTGAGGAACTGCATCAAATGCCTTTGTCCGGTCAAGTTAGGCAGGATGCACAGTATTTCCCTTATTCATAGCCTTGGTGACCTTCTCTAAGAAGTCAACCATATTTAACAGACAATAATCTAACCTTAATAAATCCAAACTGGGTTGGTTCCAGGGACACGAGATTAACTATGTCCTTGTTGATAAGGTCCATGATGATTATTTCCATGGCCTTACTGATGAGGCTATTCAGGCTTATGTGTCTATAATTCCCTGGTTATTCCAAACATAGCTTGCCTGGAGGCTGTGGTTAAGTAGATATCCAAGTGAATCTGTTAGGTCATGCTTGAATTTCTTTAACAGATAACATGGGATGTGGTCAGGGTCCATTGATGCTGTGTTTTTAGCCTTAGAGAGGTCAGAGATGACCTGCTCTCTTGAGATAATAGGCTGAAGGATGGTGGCAAATATACTTTGGGTGATGACCGGTGGGGACTGGGTTTTGAAGTTCATTGCAAATCTGTCTGCAGGTTGTCTATTTTCTGTGGTTGAGTATTGGTGGTGGCACCCACAACCATCTCTGTGCATAGCTGAGTATTCCCCTTAAGATTTCAGATGTAGTTAAAAAATGCTTTGTGACATCACCTCCCAATGCAACACTGGGTAAGAATCACATGCAACACGGTGGAACTGATAACACAGTCGTACAACTCAACCTATTTCATTTCATTACATCAGTTGTACATCAGATGTCTACATGTTTATACTTGAAAATGTGAGGGTAAGGGACCTGACACCATATATGGACACATTACAACTGAGGTGGGTGCAGTTCATGTAGAACAATTAGTGTCACAAATGCTGACAGTCCCAAAATGCTTCTGTGAAGCACCTGAATAATCCTTGTGAATAGCAACACAATTGTGCATACAATGAATTCTCTAAAGTTGTAAGTGAATCTGAATATGTCATATGTTTGTGTATCTAACAGCATTACAACATGTGGATGAACCCAGGTGTACTGTGCCCATGTAATCAGTATGACATAATACTGCTGTATGTTAGATAACATTTCCGCATGTTAAGTATACATATACACACCTGTGCCATGCTGCAGCTGTCACTGTGATGGTTGAATCAGAACTGTGTAGAATGTTGACATATTCCACTACAAGAACACATGTCTTAGTAAGGCAACAATATACATACCATCATCCCATGTCAGCAGTCCTCAGGAGGCATATTACTACAGCTGTTATGCAAGGAACATGTAACTAAATGGCAGCAATGGCCATCAATACAGTAGTTCAAATGATAGCTTGGAATACACTGTTGTAGGGCTACAGTACATCCACACCTCAACATAGCGCATGTGGATGACAACAACATAGATATGTGCAATCTCATAGGGTTATAAGGCATTATTAGGCTAATGGCCAACAGCACATAAAATCATAGCCATTATTATACCATTTAAAACAAAATCCCTATCTCTATATAATGGAAGATAGTAGGGGGTATGTGCTTATGTACGTATGTGTTTGATTTTATTGCAGTCTTTCTCTGTCCATATGTGAAATGTGCACCACCCCATGACAGAATTAGCTATACACATCCAGTGGTCTGCAGATTACCTGCACGGGGTAATATAGTAGCTCTGCTTCACAAGTGTGTATGCATCTTTGAGATGACGATATCCTCAATGTTCCATAGAAAGGATGTTACGTGTACAGAGGGAATAGGAACTTTGGATTCATGGGGCTATGTAAAATGTTCTTCTGAGTGGGAGTCAAATGAAAAGAAATTCAAAACATCATACAATGACTGTACTATACCACCAACCACACACAATAGTTGATTTAGGTCAAATTCAAACACAACACCTGTGTATGTATACAACTGCATTCTATACAACATAACATTAGCACCACTACAGATGTCTGAATTTAACACTCTCAGAGTGCACTTTATAGAAGATGACATCATCAGTGTGTGCTGCGAAGATGATGTTGGGAGGATTGTGTGACATAGATGTGGACTCACATTCCAGTGTAAAATTGTCTCCAGACTGATAGCTGAATGAACACATACATACACTCAAGTTGACTGTTGTGAGATTAGAACCCTTCCCTATCTAGTTTCACCAGCGAGAAAATATAGTTCTTAATGCTACATCAACAGCACAATTCTGACTTTAATCGTATCAGAGTGCACATTATACAGGATGACACCATCAGTGTATAGTGAGAAGATGATGTTGGGAGTTCTGTAGGAAATGGCTGTAGAGTCATGTACCAGTGCAAAAGTATTTTCTGAAGGATACTTGAGTGAGCACAACAGGACCTGGAGTCACGCTCTTCTGACTCCACAGACAGACACACAAGTTGACTGCTATGAGATTCAGTCCCCTACATAACTAGGTTACACAAACTAAAGAACAGAGTTCATAATGCTAGCACCACTGCACAAATTTGACTTTAACTGTGTCAGAGTGCACTTTATAGAGGATGACATCATCAGTGTATGGTGAGAAGATAGTGTGAGGGCTGTAGAAATTTGTTGTGGAGTCATGTACCATTGTAAAAGTATTTTCTGAATGATACTTGAGTGAAGCAGTAGGACCTGGAGTCAAGCTCTGACTAAGTGACACACATATAAGTTGACTGTTGCGCAATTCGATCCCCTACCTAACTAGTTACGCAAGCTGGAGAACACAGTACTTATCACTCAGGCCATCACAGACATCTGATTTTATCACTGTCACAGTGCTTTTTATAGAGGATGACATCAGTATGTGTTCAGTCAAGCAAATGTCTCTAGCCTTCTCTTGTGTTTATGAATGCCTTTCCATGTAATGAAAGATAACAGCCTAGTAACTAGAGTAAGGCATGATAAACACTTCTTTACATAGTGCATTGCCAAGTAACTGATTTGTGAGTATGCAGACAAAGTGCATGTGTGACTCCAATTTCATAAATTTAACTTGAACTTGTGAAGCAGTTTGCATGATGTGTTATGGGAGAAATTGCTGACAGATACTATGATGTTCATGCTGTAGCATACATTTGAAATTTTGGGCCAAAGTTTTATTACATAAATAACTGTTACCTATACCTTGTTCATTTGTGCGACAGTAAACATCAAGCAAATGTGGTTCACTGCTTAAGAAAAAAAACTGTAATATTTAATTTGGTCCACCTTCCTTCACTCAAACTGGCTTGGCAAGACATGGCCATCAGCAGTTTGGACAGTACTGAGTGTGGAAAATACATCTGCTGCCTAGCTTTCTCTGTGGCACAGTGTGTAAGAATAGTAAATTGTTGGTTAGAACACAGGTGAGCTAGGGTTCAAATCCAGAGTAATCTCTTCTTTTACAAATAGTGTCAGGATGGCACTGGCTAGGTAGATGTGATTAGGACTGCAAATGTGACTATCAATGACTCCAGTAAAGTATGTGTCTCCCCCAAATTGTATTAGGAATGCCTACTGTCACTCATCCGGTCATGATAAAACAGACAAATGGTTGTAGGTTTAGTTCAAGCAGCTTTATTACACACAAACACATCAGGGATGAGGCTTTGTAACTTAAATCAACTTATAAACAGACTGACTACCACACGCATACATGTTAACACTCTTACAATTCTCTCAGAGTGTCACTGCTACCTGCATGTGCTCACTATTCATATGCACATCTGGAAATGCTTCTTAAATGTAAAGACACACACTCTGCCCCTCTTTGAGAAATATCTCATACATCAAATAACAGCATTCGCTGACATGCAATTATACAGAAATTATCTTTTGACATGAAATTATACAGAACTAATTCTTTGACATGCAATCATACAAAATCAGACACATATAAAACAATCATGTCTAGGTTGCTGTGTATTTTACATTAGGTCTAGAAATATGACCTGATTGTGCAACATAAAAGTCAGAATTAGATCTCATAATGGGGACTGTCTTCAAGGAATGCTCAACTATGGGGAC
Organism: Protopterus annectens; assembly: GCF_019279795.1. Classification (NCBI taxonomy): domain Eukaryota; kingdom Metazoa; phylum Chordata; order Ceratodontiformes; family Protopteridae; genus Protopterus; species Protopterus annectens. The sequence goes on from NC_056731.1 coordinate 377,297,279, forward strand.
AATTGGGACATCATCAGGAACAGGAATGCATACTGAGACATGCTTTTCGGTATGAACATTGTCAGGGTTGCTCTGAGATCTAGAGTCTGTATCACAGGTACAATGCTGTGATATCGTTTCAGACAAAGGAAAAAGCTGCCTGCAGTTTCTCCTGTATTCTATACCCTCAGATTCCACTAAGTAGGATCTCGGCTCGGCACATATACCTCTCACTTGACCAACTTGATTAAAGCCTTTCGCCATTTGCATTCTCACTGTCTTGCCTTCTTTTAACAGACAAAGAAATCTGCTCTTTTTATCATAGCTGAACTTCTAAGAAGACTGCTTCTTAAAGAGTTGGGCTTTGATTGCTCTGTTGTTTTTAGCATTAGGCACCAACAAACTAGAACTGATAGGCACAGTTGTTCTGGTTTGCCTACATAGAAGTCTCTGAGCAGGCAAGCCAAGTAGGTTGTCACGGGGTATATTTCTGAGATTAAGTAAATTTAAAAATATATCAGTATTGTCACATTTTGACATCTCTAGTAATTGCTTTGAACTCTGTACTGCACGTTCAGCAAGGCCATTTGACTGTGGGTATTCAGGAGTACTAGTAACATGGATAAAGTTCCACTCTTTTGCAAATCTCTGAAACAATTGACTAGTAAACTGGGTTTTGTTGTCAGAATTAACTTTGTGTGGACTACTATGGACTGAGAAATGATGTTTCATCTTAGTAGTAACAACACTTACTGGGTTAGGTTAGGTTAGGTTAGGTAACAAATCGATCTCAAACCAGTTTGAATAAGAGTATACCAACACTAAGTAATGCTGACTGTTCCACTCAAATATGTCAGTGGCTACTGTTGACAAAGGTAGTTCAGGAATCTAGCTTAGCTGAATTGGCTCTTTTTGCAAATGTGGCTTAGTACTACTGCATACTGAACAAGAAGAAAGCACTTTATCCATGTCCTTTGATAGAGAAGGCCCAAATACTAGTCCACTCACCCTTCTTTTGGTAGCATTGGAACCTGGATGGCCACAATGCAAAAATCTGAATCTATTCATGTTGTAAAGAAGTAGGAACAATAACTTTGTGACCTTTGAAAATGATACCATCTTCTATCAGCATCTCATCACTGTATGGAAAGTAAGGTTGCACTTCTGGCGGTACACAGGATTGCTTTGATGGCCATTCTACATTGATGAAGTGGTTGAGCTTTCGTGGTAAAAAAATTATGTACTTCCATGGCATCAAAGTCAAAACTCTCTGCATCAAGCTGTTCCAAGGTATTTCTGGGCAATCTTGATAAGGTATCAGCCAGATAAAGAACTTTGCCTTTTGTATAGAACATTTTGAAATTGTACTTTTGTAATCTGAGCATCATTCTTTGTAGTCTTGCTGGAGTTGAATGCATAGGCTTCTTTAAAATAGTGACTAGAGGTTGATGATCAGTTTCTGTTTGGATAGTTTGGCCATAAATATAATCATGGAACTTTGAACATGCGAACACAGTTGCCAAAAGTTCCTTCTCAATTTGAGCATACTGCATCTCAGTTTGGGTAAGAGTTCCAGATACATAGGCAGCAGGTCTGCCCTCCTGAAGAATAACTACACCAAAACTGAACTTTGAAGCATTGCAGGAAAGGACTACTGGTTTGTGGGCATCATAGAACCTTAATGTAGGAGGGTTGGCAATTTGCTGTTTGAGGTTAACAAATGCTCTCTGGTGTTGTTCTAACCATGACCAGGCAACATTTTTGCATGTTAAGTCTCTTAAAGCAGCTGATAACTCACTAAAGTCAGGGAGAAACTTGTCCAAATAGTTAACCATACCAAGAAAACACTGTAAAGCTTGGACATTGTCTGCAGATGGCATTTCAAGAATGGCTGCTTGTTTGGAAGGGTCTAGTCATAAGCCTGTACTGGTAAATAAATGACCTATATAAGTAACTTCTGGTAGTCTGAATTGACACTTCAGAGGATTGAGCTTCAAGTTCACTTCATGTACTTTGTCCAGAACTTTTCTGAGCTTTCTGTCATGCTCTGCTTCACCGTTGCCTCCAATTAGTAAATCATCAACTATTATTGCACATGGATAGCCCATAAACATTTGCTCCATTGCACGCTGAAAGACTTCACTGGCAGGATTTATTCCAAAAGGCATCCTGAGCAATCTGTATCTACCAAATGAGGTGCTGAATGTAGTCAGTATTGAAAAATTGCAATCAAGCATTACTTGTCAAAATGAACTCTTTGCATCTAAGACAGAAAAAACAGTGGCATTTGGCATGAGGGTGGCAATCTCTTTGACTGTACACATAGGATGATAAGGTCTTTTTAATGCCTTATTCAAGCTCTTGGGTCAATACATATTCTGATTTCATCTGAATTTTTCTTATGAGCAGATACCATGGAAGACACACACTCAGTTGGTTCTGTGACTGGGCAAATCACACCTTGCTGCACCATTTTGTCTAACTGGACCTTGACTTTGTCCTGCATAATAGCCATTGGAACTCTCCTTCCTGGTCGGACCACTGGATTGACCTCTGGGTCTTCTTTCATGGATTACACAACTGAAAGTTTGCCTAGCTTGTTGTCAAAAACATCAGCATACTCTGAGAAAATAGCATCACTGAAGCTGGAACTGGGACATGTGCTTACATGATGCACTTCTTTTGTAAAAGAAAGCAGTTTTATTCTTAAACTGTCTCTGAGACCTAATAATGATTGCACAAGTCTTCTGACTACATAAAATTGCAATCTATAAATGTTCCCAGCCAAGTAATATGAAAGCACTACTGAGTCCTTGGTTTGAATCTCTTCGCCTCCACAAGCAACAAGCTTCATACAATTAACCAAATTAAGTTGCTCACCAGCTCTCACTCTAGTAAATGTTTCTGCTGGCATTACATTATACTTTGAATCAGTGTCTACTTTGAGTTCCGTGAGTTTACCATTGATCAGGACAGTACAAAATACTTTGTTCTTTGCCAACAAATCTACTGCATTAACCTTTTCACCGACCACAGCTACACCATCTACATAAAAAGTAGGGATGCAGCTTTCTATATGATCAACTTGCCTTTCTGGCACTCATTCACTACACTATTCCTCCAAAAACCTTTCTTAATAACTGAATGAGGCTTGCTTGAGTTACAAAATTTTTGAAAGTGGTTTCATTTTTTTATACTTGTGGCATTGCTGACCAAATGCTAAGCACTTCTCTCTTTTGGACTCATAACTGACTCTGCAATTATGACAGTTAACAATAAGACTTGACTTGAGTTTTGCTGATTCACCACTATACTGCACTGAGCATTTTTGTTTTGCTGAGCTAGTCTTGGAACTTACTAGAAAGCTACGGGGTTTCCCAGGTAAACCTGCAGGGGTTGCAGCTCCCATGTGCTTAGGCCTGTTTCTGCTTGCCAAGTGCTGTATGTTGGATATGCTTACTCTTGAGACTGTTGAAAATAAGTTCTTGCCACTTGTAAGCATACTTGTGTGGCTTTCTGTGAGTTCATGGATTTGACAAATCTGTGTGGCTTTGCTTAACATTAAATCACTGTTACAAAGCAAAATCTTTCTCACTGCAGCATTATTAACACCACACTCAAGCCTGTCCTTTATTAACTCATCTTTCAAATCACCAAATCTGCATGTTTTAGCCTTATTTCTCAAGTGAGTGATATAAGCTGCAAAAGTTTCAACTGGTTTTGGTCTCTTGTATAAAAGAAGTACCTGCCTAACGTAACATTTGTCTGGAGGTTACATATTTCTCTAAATTTACATTTCAAGCACTCAGGGTCCTCCCTTGATTCAGCTGGTACAACAACATGGCAGTTTTCCCCCTCTCCAGCATATACTTCTGGTGCATACACAAATGAACGCTTTCTTTCAAGGGCTTCTGACCCAGTTAAGTTAAGCAAAATAAATGCCCTTGTAAGAGCATCTTTGTCAGAAAAAGCTGCTTGTATGAAAATATCAAATTCCTGCTCAAATACTCTCCAATTCTCTGCTATATTACGATCAAACACAAGTGGACTGGGTCTGTGAAATGCCTCTGCCATATCAACACAGTAGTGAAGGTGCTTGTAATTATGCATGAACATACACACACATAACTATGCCAGAGTTTTATGCCAGTAATTGTAATTATCCCCAATGGCACAACATACTCTGAAATAACTGCACTTTGCCAAATAAGTCTCCATAGCACAAAAACACTTTAAAATCACTATACTTTATGAAACCACTCTTTATCACAGTAAGAAATACTTTGAAATGACTGTATTTTGCAACTTAACTGTACTCAGCAGAAAAAAGATCAGAGTAAGAAACACTTTGAAATGAATGCACTTTGCAAATAAACTGTATACAGCATAGAAACTCTTAAAAACGGCTGTACTTTGTGAAATATCTCTGTACAGTGTAAGAAACACTTTGAAATGGCAGGACTCTGCGAATAAATGTACACAGCACAAGAAACTTTTCAAAACAGCTGTACTTTGACTGCACTTTACAATATAACTATACATTGCACACAGCAAACTCTGTGAAATAATTGCACCATAATAAAGCACACACCCTGCAAACACTTTGCACACTCTCAGATACTTTGCACATTCTGAGATACTTTGATCAACTTTAATTATGCTTTGAATGGCTTTGATCAATGCACAATAGTAGTTTGTGCACAAAACATGCCCCAGGATTCAGCAAGCTCTGCACAGTGTGCAGGAATAGTGCAAGAGCTGCTGCATGCAATAAGGCTGACGAGCGATCCAGGAACGAGCTCCTAGGACATGAATGAGTGCTCCTACACTATTCCTGCATGGACACAGCTCCTGTATGCTAATTACCCCATTTGGAGGTGAAAAACATGCAAATGAGGTGAATTAGTGATTCAGGAAGCAGGCAGGAATCTGTGCAGGAATAGTGTAATCTGCAGAAATGTATCTGGCTACTAACCGAATATATTTCTGCAAACTACAAAACGGAGGCATGACAGCTCCAAAGAAAGCATGTATTCAATGTAATAGGCATGCCAATGGCCAAATATATGGCCATTGGCATGGTAAATAGTTGCAAAATTATAAAAAATAACTTTTATTTTTTTTGGCCGATTTCGGCTGTTTAAACATAGGGCAGCAGTGCGCAAATGGGATTGGCCCGAAAATAAGAAAAAAGTTGGAAATAAGCTTTTAAACTAAAATCAGCATTCTGTCATAATAGTCAATGGCATGCATAAGACAACAATACCATGGAATAGTGGTTGCTAAGGGGGAAGGCTGAGTGTCAGTTTTGTAGCCATGCATTAGCAGTCAGTTTTATGCAAATGAGGGGATTGATACTGAATCACAGATTTCTCCTCAGTGTTAGCTTGCACCCAACCTTGTAGGTGCAGCAACACCATGGTGTAAGCATAAGAGGTAGATGACTTCATAAGGGGGAGTGTCATGCATGCTGTAAGCTTATTGGAGCTCTGTGGCCCATGTTTGCCCATAGCTAAACATAGCTAAGGAAGGGGGTGTGTCTGAGGCTGCCTAGCAGTGTTTACATTGCCTAAATGGGTGTGCGCACTGTGCACCGGGTTTTAAAGAAAAGAAAAACAGGAAATAGCAGCTCTGTTCACATCTGAGCACTGGGTATGTGTGGTGCACCTCGAGGCTTAAACGAGAAGGCAATGGGAAGGGAAAACAACAGTAGGAAGGCAATCAAGGAGAACTAGCATAGCTGGCAGGTGAAATGTATCAAAATCAGCCAGTTACAAAGGAAGCAGCCCAGCCCAACCCAGCACACTACTATAAGCTATGCAAACACCTTTCACTCTGTTTTTTCCCACAAACTCTACACCACCAGTGTACATAGACAGGGAAATTTTACCTGACAAAACTAACAAAATGATAGGGGCTGCTGGCGCTCTCATACATCAATATGTGGAAGAGGCTGAGGGTGATGAAGATGAGAATGCTGCCATCCAACCAACAGTGAGGAGAAGGAGAAGAGTGTACAGACCCAGGGTATCCTAACAGGGGCTACATGAGCTGGAGATAGTGGAGCACTAAAGGGTGGACAGGGACATCCTACAGCAAATTGTTGAACTGTGCTGGCCACACCTCACACAAAGAACTGTGTAGGCTTAAGAATACTAGCCACAGGTACCTTCTAAAGGCCAACTGGGAATATCATGGGGATCTCACAGGCATCAGTATTCAGGGTACTCCACCAGTTCCTGGATGCCATGTCAGCACATGCCGGTGAGCACATATATTTCCTCAACATCCATGAGGCGTTGACCAGCAATAGACACCTCTTCACCAAATAGCAGAATACCCTGAGGTAGTGGGTGCTGTAGACTGCATGCACATACACATCAAAGCACCACCTGGTGAGTGAGGTAGGGTCTACATAAACTGCAAGGGCTTCCCTTCCATCAACTTCCAGGTCATGTGCGATGCACAGGGCATTATCATGAAAGTGTGTGCTGGCAGCCCTGGAAGCTATCACGACTCCCACATCTAGCATATGACACAGCTGTACCAGATACTAGTGGGGACATCCCATATGGCCACCTAGTGGGGGGTGCTGGTTACGCACTGGAGCCATGGCTGATGACACCCATCAGAAATGCACACACACCCAAACAAGAACTCAATAATGAGGCACACACACAAACCAGAATCATAACATAGCGTGTGTTTGGGATGTTCAAGTCATGGTTCTGGTGCCTGGACATATCCAGTGGAGACTTGCAGTAATCTCCAGCTACATGTCAACAAATTTTCATTGTATGTGCTATGCTACACAATATGATCCTGTGGAAACAGCTGCAGCAGGAACAGCATGGGCAGGGCCACACAGCCCCCCACCATTGCCAAGGCCAGCACAGACATAGAGTGACTTAGAAGAGGAACAAGCTGAGCCTGCCCATGTAGGCAGAAGAAGGCATGCCCAGTATGCCCAGGCTTTGGCAAAGAGGCAATGCAAAGCACATACACTGACATGGTAGGAACCCACGGAATGACACCACTCTCTGACTCGCACATACAGTAAAAGGGATGCCAAACATGACACTACCTGTGCTTTACCATGTATAGGGAGTGTACTATGTGCATCCGACATAGTCAGCCCAGCAGTACCATCCTCAATGCTGGCACAGCCGCAAGGTTAGTCACTCTTCCTATCAATTACTGAATGGAATGGTATGTTGTGCTAGTTGTAGGTATGGTATGGATGTGAGCATGCAAGGGAATTGGGTGGCTGAATGGGATGGCAGCAGATAGTGGACACCTATATGGGCAGCATGAAATCCATAACAAATACTGGTGTCAACAAAGTAGGCAGTACTAGACAAGGTGACAAATCCCACTGCAGTACATGTGGTCGCCCAAATGTGTATCCATAGGACACACACATGCATGTCAGTGAAGTTCACATACCCAACAACAGCCTCAGCTAGCAGGACAGGTGTAGATGACCATAAAGAAAGGCTGTGCTAAAGCCTCCAATTAATGGCAATGGAGAACAGCCCCCCTCCAGACCTACACAGACAGACTACAACAGGTCAGGCAGTTGTATGTTAGTTCTGCAGGATAAGAAGTCTGAAACTGAAATGTAGGTCAATAAAACCTAAGATCTGTACTCTACTGATATGCCTGTAGTCTGCATAATAGGTCAGGATACAAAATGAAATGGAAGTCAACAGAGTACCTGAAATACCAGTACAGTAATGGCAAATGTTTACAGTTGTCAGTTGTGCCCCCCCCCCCACACACACACACAATCCTATGTAGAAATGCAGTAACATGTACGAGTGGGGTTAATAACAGTGGAGCACAGATTACCTGAGCTGGCCCAATTTATAGGATAGATTGTTGCATGTGTACAATATGCAGGGCTCTGTGTGTTAAGTTGTTGTGTGTTGTATATTGTGTGGAAGGGGTCAGCATGTAGGCATGAAGGGTTGTGTCCCGGTGGCCTATGGCCAGTACTGTCGATGACAGGGCCATGTTCTGACAACTGCAGTGCCAACCACAATGCATCCCAGCAAGACCTAATTCAGCAGTCATCCGTACTCATTGTTCAGATCTCAATATCTGTCACCATCTGAAAGATGGACATGCCATGAATGTGGGCCTAAGCATACACACAGTACACAGGTGGAAGTACCCTAGACAGAGTACATAAAATCTAACTGTCAACTGCACCCACCTTTGGAATTGTACATACAGGTTAGCAGCACATTAGTTGTCTGTGTAGCATGGAATACTGATGTAGTCTGGACAATCACTGGCAGACCACAAAAGGCATGGTTATGAAGTAAAGAGAGACTGCCTATGTCCCCACACAAGGCAGCATAAGGGGGATGTCCCAGGTATATCTGTGAGTCAGCTGCAAGAAGCTTCCATATCACACATGCATTCAGCTCACCCTACCATCATCCACAGGTTTATCACAGATCATATCCCTGCTGCTGGGAATGAGTACAGTATGACCTCCACTTCTGTATGGGAATACCCACAGAATGCAGCATGCTGAAGAGGTGTCTCATGCAGTTGTGCCCCTAGCTGTAAGCAGCACCCTGCCAGCATCCAGACCAATAGATTAATATGGACAGGAACTATTGCCATTAACATCTCGCACACTTACCCTGTCACCCCAGGGGAATCCAGTGGCTTGCAGCCTGGGACTGTAGGAGTGACAGAATGCACTGGCCTGCATCATTACCAAATGCCCTACAGTCCTCTATCAAAGGCCTGTACCTCACCTGAACTGCCAATGTATGTTATCTCATTGGGTCCCAACTAACAACATAACACAGTCCACAGAACAAAAAGACAAGGCCATGTCGACCAAACCCAGTAGCAGGCCCACCATGTCCTACTGCATGAACTGTGGACCACCCCTAAATAACGCTGGTATGAAGGGGCAACTATAGGGATACTTCACAGATATCACTTGCATAATGTTAGGAAGAGGATAGAAAAACAGAGTGGGGGAGTGTAGAAGCATGGACGCCATGGAGTGTGTGAAGTCTGAAACTCTGATGTGTGCCCATACTACCCCTGCATGCAAACCCAGTAATAGGTGGCTGCAAACCCACTCGTAAACCACAATGTGAAGGGGAACTGACCAGATATATGAGCCCTGTCTCTGGGTAACCTGAGTGAATCTGTGCAGCTGAGAGGTATGGCCATTCTGTTATGTCAATAGATGTACAAGCAGGGGATTCTCAGCCACCACAGTACCAAGGTGCTGGACCATTTACACAGATCCATCAGCAAGTGTCTGCAGCTATCCCTCCAGAATGGCATGAGTGTGCAAGAATATGTAGGCTGCAGACCACAATATTCGACACAGCTTCATTCATCTTGTATTTCCCAGGAAATAACTGTGAGCAAATAAGTATATCTGTCAGTAGCTGATGACATAATGCATCACAGTGTAAAACAGTACATATGTTTGAATATCTCTTCTAACACCAACCATGTAACACAAGCAGCACAGACACAATAGTTACAGTAACCCACTATATTTTGCCCATTGTGACTCCATATTGTTAACCTATCTACAGATATCCTGCAGAAAAAGGTTGCTAGCTGTAGGTGTAGAACACAAAATCCTGCACTGGAGTACAACCTACCTGGAATGGATTCACACACTCAATACAGAAGGTCTTACTGGGCATGCTCCAACACTTAGAGAAATGAAGCCCATGTCTGACAACAACAGTGGACTATACATATCTGTCAGTTGCAGATAACTGTGCAGACACACCACATTGCACACCATTCATGCTTTGCACACACATTGGATAGGAGTACTCACACATATCCAAGGCCTACACACTATAATATGTCAAACATACACACGCACACAGATATGGGGAAGAGAGAGGCAGACAGTGACAAAGATATTGCCATCATGAGGCCTGTCCCACCCAACACACATCCAATTGGCCAATATCACAAGATGTGCCGATGTCAATCATGTAGACATTTGCTTTTGGTAGCCCTCAGCCCTATAGTGTCTGTGGTGCTTGTGATAACTGTGTAACATGATAGTACAAATCAGTATTCATCTAGCATTTGTATACCCAGTATTATCAAATGTAAAGTTGTGTGTGACTGAGTGTTGTGTGTGTGTTTCCAGAGAAATGATTTATGGCCCATTCAGACACACTGCACTTCCCATAGCCCATGTTAGCACTCATGCTGATGTCAGTCACCTTGAAATAACTCCCTGGCCAACTCTCAGCTCCATAATCTCCATGGCGCGTGCGATAACACATAACACAAGCACTCAAGTCACTCCAGAACAAGTACAAATACGAGTATGTCATTGTCCATGTTGGTGTGAATGACCTAAGCCATACCTCCCTGGACTACATGAAAAGAGACATGGAAGAGCTCTCTGATCACGTAGCCCAGGCTAGTATGACCCTGAGTAGCATCCTGCCCTCACCAAGAATGATACCACGATTAAAGAAAAAAAATCATCAATTTCAACAACTGGCTAAGTTTCTGAAGTCACTCAAAGGGGATCCAGTGTCTCTCAGCCTGGGATGACATGCTCGACAAGCCATGCTGCTTTGCTAGGGATGGCTTGCACCTGTCATCCTTAGGCTTTCGAATATGGCCAAGGCTCCTGCCACCCCCATAGTGCCTTTTTTAGGCAAGGCTCAAAAGACAAACCCACCACCGTAAATAGCACAAGTAAGAAAAAACTGAGGGTAATGCTACTCAATGCCAGAAGTCTAAACCTCAAAATGCACGCACTCGAGGCACTCCTGAGTATGGAGAAAATCGATATATCTGCAGTAACAGAAACCTGGTTTAAGGCTCCAGAGAGCACCCCAGCACTACCAGGCTACAACTCATACCATACATTTCAGCCACAGAACCTGGACCGAAATACAAAAGGCAGGGGAGTATCCATATTCATCAAGGATACCCACACCTCCAAATTAGTGTCATAGCACGATGCTTCAGAGATCATCCACGTGCAACAAACAATGAGCAAAACTGCAATTCAAATTGTAGCTTGCTACAGATCACCCACCATGTCCCAGGACCCCCATTCCACATTTCTCGATACACTGGGAAACATAAAGGTCCTACCAAACACCCTAATATTGGGTGATTTCAATTACCCAAACATTAACTGGGAGAACTACTCAAGTACTAACTCCCTTGCCCAACATTTCCTAGAATTTATAAACATAAACGCCCTGGATCAGCTGGTCAACACTCCCACCAGACGTGACAACATATTGGACCTGGACATTACCAACATGGGCGACCGGTGTTCCACACCGGAGGTCAACCCCTCGCTGGTTAGATCTGACCATAAACAAATCACTCTGGATATCCACATTCTGCCCCACCCCCTGTCAAGGAAACCACAGTGAAAAACTTTTCAAAAGCAAACTTTACGTTACTTAAGACCAAGGTGGAAAGTTTCAAAGCCCCCATGCTAAATGATAACGCTGTCCAAGCTGCAAAATTCTTTACTAATGCATTCTGCAGGCACCTACAAGAATTCATGGATCATGCTATCCCAGGAAAAACCAAGACTCACTCCTCCAAGAAAAGGAAACCAGTCTGGTGGACCCCTGCATAAGCAAGCTATACAACAGAAGGAGGAAATTAGTACAGAAAAGAGCAAAATCCCAAGAAGGGAAGACATCCCTGATCAGTATCAGCAAAAAACTACGATCCTTCATAAAATCATCCAAGGCTAGCTTCGAAAGAAAAATTGCCAAGGACTCCAAAGATAATCACAAGGCATTCTTTAGCTATGTCAAGAATCTAAGTGGCAATGCTCAGATCTGCTCAGAGTTAGTGCAGAATGGTACAAAATACACTGAGCCAACCGATATCGCCAACATCCTGGCAGACAGGTTCAGTGCAAACTTCACCCCCTCTCACCCCCAAAAAGGCCCATAACCATACCAGAAGAATGTAGAGCCCATGAAATCACAGACACTCAGGTTAAAACAGCCCTCTCCAAAGGCAAAAACACAGCATCAATGGGACCAGATGGTATCCCAGGCTGCATCCTACATGAGCTCAAAGATGAACTAACCCCTCACCTAAACACACTGTTCAAACTCAGCTTCCCCACAGGCTACATACCCATAGAGTGGAGCACAGCAATGGTTATTCTGCTCCACAAAGGTGGAGCCACAATAGACCCCAGGAATTATCACCCTATAAGCCTGACTAGCTTGGTCTGCAAAGCAATGGAGTGCATCATCATGGAACTCATTAACAGAGACATTGGGAACATCCAAACACTGGACCCTACCCAATTCAGCTTTGTTAAAGGTAGATCATGCCTCCTAAACCTGGTTGGACTTCTTTGAGACAGTTACCAAGGGTATAGACAAGGGAAAGGTGGTACACATAGCCTACCTAGACCTCGCAAAGGCCTTTGACACCATTCCCCATTGTGGTATTATAGACAAGCTCACCAGCCTGAACATAACCCCCTATGTCACAAGATGGGTTGCCAACTGGCTCATGGACAGACCCCACATGGTGAGAGTTGCGGGAGCTAGGTCCGACTCTAAACTGGTTACAAGTGGCGTTCCCCAGGGCTCAGTCCTAGGACCCCTCCTGTTTGGCATATACTTCTCAGAGATACAGGCAAGCACAGAAGGACTATGGCTGACCATGTTCGCAGACAACTGCAAACTAGGGTCTATAATTGACTCTCCGGCTGACACAGACATCCTCCAAAAGGGTCTCACTGAGATGGATACCTGCTGTCAAAATCATGGCCTCAAGCAAAATGCCAAAAAGTACATAGTCATCCCCTTTGGAAAAAACAAAGTACCCACAAACTACCGTATAGGTGGTAGTCCCCTAAATATGGAAGACGTAATAAGAGATCTGGGGACCCAAGTAGATAGTAATCTCTCCTTTGATAATCACAATGACAAAGTGGTTAGAAAATCCTTCTATGTGGCCCACCTAATCACAAAAGGGTTCACATCCAGATCAAAAGAGGTCATTGTGCCCCTATACTCATCACTCATCAGACCCATCATAGAGTACAATGCCACATTTGGAATGTAGCTTACAAGACACCTGCAACAGCTGGAAAGACCACAGAGGTATCTCACCAAGAGGATCACTGGCCTCAAACAGATGTCCTATGCAGCTCAACTGAAGAAACTCCAGCTGTACTCAATTGCATACCGCCTACTCAGAGGTGATTTCTGCCGGACATACAAGGCCATGTCCAACCCAGAACTGATGGACATGCTCCACCTAAACAAAAAAACATATCCCCTCAAGCCACACACTCTAGGGATCTAAACCTCACCACAACAATAAATAGCACATGCTGGAGGGATAGATTCCTGTCCCAGAGACTTCCCATGCTTTGGAACAAGATTCCAATCTACATTAAGCAGAGCTCCTCACTAACACTCTTCAAGAGAAACCTTGATGAGTGGATGAGAAACAGAAAGTTTACCCCGGGGATCACTTCAGTGGCACTGCTGGACAGAGGTACAGGGAACTAATCTAAGGGGGCGATGAAAGCCAACACATTCTGGCTAGGCTTATAAATGCCTTCGAGCAGATAGCCTAGTACCTACCTATGAACCTATGAACCTATGATAACTGCGTAATGCTATAGTGTAACATACTAGTTAGGTAGGAGTTCTTGTCCCCAACATGGCATCTGTGAAACTCTGTGTGTGTGTGCATAGAGATTAATGATTTTGAGGCCATTCACAGTCACTACACCTCCCATTGCCCTACTTTAGCAAGCATGCTGATATCAGTCACCTTGGAATACCCCTTTGGAGAAAGGCCAGCCCTATATGTTCCGCGGTGCATGCAATAACTGTGTAATGCTATAGTGTAACTTGCTAGTTAGATAGGAGTTCTAATCCCAGACATGGCAGCTATGTGTGTGTGTGTGTGTGTGTGTGTGTGTGTGTGTGTGTGTGTGTGTGTGTGTGTGTGTGTGTGTGTGTGTGTGTGTGTGTGTGTGTGTGTGTGTGTGTGTGTGTGTGTGTGTAGAGATTAATGATTTTGAGGCCATTCACAGTCACTACACTTCCCATTGCCCTACTTTAGCTGATATCAGTCACCTTGAAATAACCCTTTGGACAAGGGCCAGCACTATAAGCTGCATGGCTCGTGTGATAACTGTGTAATGCTATAGTGTAATATGCTAGTTAGGTAGGAGTTCTAATCCCAGATACGACAACTGTGAAATTCTGTGTGTATAGAGATTAATGATTTTGAGGCAATTCACAGTCACTACACCTCCCATTGCCCTACTTTAGCAAGCCTGCTAATGTCAATCACCTTGAAATATCCCTTTGGACAAAGGCCAGCCCTATAAGCTCTGTGGTGCATGCAATAACTGTGTAATGCTATAGTGTAACATACTAGTTAGGTAGGAGTTCTAGTCCCACACATGGTAACTGTGAAACTCTGTGTGTGTAGAGATTAGTGATTTTAAGGCCATTGACAGTCACTACACCTCCCATTGACCCACTTTAGCAAGCCTGCTGATGTCAGTCACCCTGAAATACCCCTTTGGAGAAAAAACAGCCCTATAACTTCTGTGGTGCATGTGTTAACTGTGTAATGTTATAGTGTAATCTACTAGTTAGGTAGAAGTTTTAATCCCAGACATGGCAATTATGAAACTCTGTGTGTGTAGAGATTAATGATTTTGAGGCCATTCACAGTCACTACACCTTCCACTGCCCTACTTTAGTAAGCCTGCTGATGTCAGCCACCTTGAAATACCCTTGTGGACAAAGGCCATCCCTATAACCTCTGTGGTGTGTGCCATAAATGTGGAACAATGTAATTACTGGAAAGGCTCGCCCAGACTCTGCTACACTTTGCTGTGAGGGAAAGGTTAGTTTGTGTTTTATTTGTTATATTTTGCATTACTTTATTGCCTTTTTATATTTTGAATACTGTGTTTTTTTTATTTACCTTGTGTTTTACTTGTATCATGCTTTTAACTGCATATTAAAACTTGAAAAGAGACCACAGCTCTGTCTCTTGTGAGTCAGGCAGAAATTAGTACAGGTCAATAGAACAAGTCAGTTAAGGTTAATCATCTGTGAACTGAGGGGGGGGGGGTGGAACTAGGAACTAAATCTTCTATTTAAGGGTTAAAATAAAGCATTTCAGAGCTTTACTAGAAAGACTCACCCAAACTCTGCTACACCTTGCTGTGAAGGAAAGGTTAGTTTGATTTTTATTTGCTGTATTTTGTATTACTTTATTGCCTTTTTATATTTTGAATACTGTGGTTTGTTTTCTTTACCTTCTGTTTTATTTGCTTTCTGCTTTTAACTGCATATTAAAACTTCAAAAGAGACCACAGTTCTGTCTCTTGTGAGTCAGGCAGAAATTAGAACTGATCAATTAAGGACTCATACATAAGATAGAAGAGGAAACCATTTTTTTCATCTTAGCTTTAAGCATCCCTATGACTAGCAATTGCTCTAATACCTGCTGGAAAGCACCAGGAAGCCTTAAACTGATACAAGCACTCAGCTCTCTTTGTTACTAAGGGAATATTAATCATATACACTAAACAATCTATAATTGCAAAGTACCTTGCTAAGGCAAGGGAAAACAGCTCCTGTACTTTACAAAATAGCACCAAACCATGGTATGTCAAAGGGTCAGCTTCCGGTGATTTCTCCTGTCCACCTGGTGAATCTGGGCATACTGGGGCAATGCAGCAATTACCTCATGTACACAGACAGCCCTCTCCTCCTACCACCCAACACTACAATCTGTGAGGGATGCACTTACATAGCCAAACTGGAAGCAAAACTCTCTCCAGCCAAGATTGTGCTAGACAGTCAAGAGAAGAAGGTTAACACCCGCACTACACCATAAGCAACACATAGCCCATCTAAACCCACACCACCAACACCCACACATAGCAACACTAAATCCACATATGTGGAGGCTTTTAACTGTAACCTGCCCAAGCAACAAGGACCTCTGAAGTTGAAACACAAACAAACACCAATCACAACCAAAGTGTCACATAGGTCACAACACCAGTGTGCCACCCAGCAACAACCCCTAAGGCAAGACAACGTACCTTACACTTTAGTCATAGGTGACTCTATAGTCAGGCACACTGATGTCCCACTCACCAGGGTGAACAAGGAGAAAATTACAGTCAGCTGCCTGTCAGGTGCCAGGATCCGCCACATAAGGCACGCACTCAAGTCACTCTACAACAAGCACAAATATGACTCCGTCATTGTCCATGTTGGAGTGAATGACTTGAGACGTACCTCCCTGGACTACATGAAAAGAGACATGGAAGAGCTCTCGAATCATGTGGCCCAGGCAAGTATGACCCTATCCCTGAGTAGCATCCTGCCTTCACCCAGAATGATACCACAATATAAGGACAAAATGATTGACTTCAACGATTGGCTAAGCTTCTGGTGTCATCCAAAGCGGATCCAGTATCTGTCTGCCTAGGACGATATGATCAACAGACCATGATGCTTTGCCAGAGATGATCTGCACCTGTCGCCCCTGGGATTCAGGTTACTGGCTAAGGCTCTTGCCATCCCTATAGTGCCTTTTTTAGGCAAAGTTCAAAGGACAAAACCACCACCATAACAGGTACAAGCATGCAAAATCTGAAGGTAATGCTACTCAATGCTAGAAGTCTAAACCTCAAAATGCACTCTCTCAAGGCACTCCTAAAAATGGAGAACATCGATATCTGTGCAGTAACTGAGACCTGGTTCAAGGCTCCAGAGATAACCCCTGCAATACCAGGCTACAACTCTTACCACACATTTTGGCCACCAAACCAGGACCAAAACACTAAAGGTGGAGGAGTGTCCATATTCACCAAGGATATTCACACCACCAGGCTAGTTGCCCAACACAATGCGTCTCAAATTCTCCAGGTGCAACTAACACTAGGTAAGACTGCAATCTAAATTGTAGCTTGCTACAGATCCCCCACCATGCCCCAAGATTCTCACTACACCTTTCTAAACATACTGGAAAATATTAAGATACAGCCAAACACCCTAATACTGTGTGATTTCAACTACCCTGCCATTAACTGGGAAAACTACTCGTGTACCAGCACCTTTGCCCAACGGTTCTTAGAATTCATAAATCCCAATGCCCAGGATCAACTAATCCATAGTCCCACCAGGGGCTCCAATATCCTAGACCTGGTCATTACCAACATGGGAAATCAATGCTCCACACCTATGGTCACCCCCTCATTGGTCAGGTCTGACCATAAGCTAATCACCCTTAACATCCACATCACACCCCCACCCCCCAGTAAGGAAACCTCCATAAAAAACTTCTCCAAAGCCAACTTCATGCTACTCAAGTCAGAAGTGACAAACTTCATGACACCCATGCAGATGGGAACTGAAAGTTCAACTGCTGAATCCTACACTAAGGCACTGTAGGAGCACATCCACTCATGCATGAATCGTGCCATCCCAAACAGAACCAAGATGCTCTCCTCCAAAATAAGGAAGCCAGTCTGGTGGTCTCCTGCCATAAACAAACTTTACAACAAAAGGAAGAAACTGTTGCAGAAAAGAGGAAAATTCCAGGATGCAAAAAAACTCCCTTACTAGCCTCAGTAAGAAGCTTAGATCCCTCATAAAATCCTCCAAAGCTAGTTACGAAAATAAAATTGCCAAAGATTCCAAAGACAACTACAAGGCATTCTATAACTATGTCAAGAATCTAAATGGCAATGCTCAGATCTGCTCTGAGCTACAACAGAATGGCATTAAATATACTGATCCCAAGGATATTGCCAATATCCTGGAAGATCAATTCAGTGCCAACTTCACCCCCCTCTCACCCCCTAAACGGCCCATCTCAATACCAAAATATTGCCAAATTGCGGTAATAATGGACACACAGGTAAAAGATGCACTCTCCAGACCTAAGAATACAGCATCCATGGGACCAGATGACATCCCAGGCTGTGTACTACATGAACTACAAAACTGGCACCTCACCTAAGTGTCATGTTTAATCATAGCCTCACCTCAGGCTTCGTGCCCACTGAGTGGTGCACAGGTACAGTTATCCCACTCCACAAGGGGGGATCCACCTTGGATCCTGGGAACTACCTCCCCATCAGTCTGACGAGCCTGATCTGCAAGGCTATGGAATGTATTATCATAGAACTTATAAACAAAGACATTGGCAACCTTCAAACACTGGACCCCACCCAGGTTGGGTCCGTAAAGGGCTGATCTTGATTCCTGAACTTGGTTGACTTCTTCAAATCAGTCTCCAGAGCAATGACTGAGGGTAAGGCGGTCCACACAGCCAACATGGACCTCGCCAAGGCCTTTGACACCATCCCCCACTCTGGAATCATAGATAGGCATACTAAGCTGGGCATTAATCCCTACGTCACTCTATGGATTGCCTTGTGGCTTACTGACAGAACCCACACTGCAAAAGTAGCCAACTCCAAATCCAGCTCCAGACAAGTGACAAGTGGAGTACCTCAGGGTTCAGACCATGCTACACTTAAAGAAATCCCAATCGCTCAAAGCCACATGATCCAGGGATCAAAACCTTGTTCTCACAATAAACAAAACATGCTGTTGGGATAGGTTCCTGACCCAGAGACTCCCCATACATGTCAAGCAGAGCGCCTCTTTGGCCCTCTTTAAAAGGAACCTTGACGATTGGATGGGAGAAAGGAAATTCAGTCTGGGTATCACGTCAGTCACCCTGCTAGACAGGGTCCAGGGAAGTAAATAGTGTGGGAAGAAATAGCCAGGGAATTGTTATGGCTAGGCTTGTATAGGCCCTAGGGCCAATAGCCTAGTACCAACCCATGTAACTATACAGATATGGGTTTGAATCTCATCTGTAGCAAGTGTTTGTGTGTGTACATATATATGTGTGTACCTTAAGGATTTTGGCCCCATTTACAGCCAGTACACATCTCAGAGTCTGACTTTAGCAGTCCTGTAGATATCATCCACCTTACATGTACCTGTTGCCAGCCCTAAACCATGTCAGGTCAGTGGTGCATGTGTTAAATGCATAACCATAATGGTCCATAAAGATTGCTAGAAAGAGGTTTAAACCTCACCCCTGGCAAATGCAAATGTGTGATTAGGGTAACATTATTTTTGGGATCTCTCATCCACTACATCACCCGATGCCATTATTTACAAGAGCTGGTGATGTTCCTCACCTTAGAAGTACCTTGGGATAACATCCATCCTATAAGCTCCGTTGCTCATGAGATAAATGTGGTACACTGTAGTAGCAATGCATAGCTAGGTAGGGGTTTGAATCTCAGCACTGGCAAGTGTGTGTGTGTGTGTGTGTGTGTGTGTGTGTGTGTGTGTGTGTGTGTGTGTGTGTGTGTGTGTGTGTGTGTGTGTGTCTATCATTAGTATCCTGTGTGGAGGTTGCTGTGATTGTGCATTGTGGGATGAGTTTTGCTAAATTATTATATTGAGGACCTACTATATGTCACAATGTCCACCTTACAAGGACAACAGATGTCAAACACCAGAGAGGCTGGTGTAGACAATCCATAGCCCTACATGTGACATTATGGATTGGTGAACAATATAGACAACCCTTGTATAACTCAGAGAACAGTCTCCACCCATGTCTCATACACAAACACACTTGGCTAGGCAACAAGCACTATATTGGTAGTTCCCTGCATATTGCTTCACAGATAGTAACCACAGTGTGATTGCTGTCAACTACATGCCTGTTGACCACAACAGTTCCACTGACATCAGAAAGTACTATGATGTGTAACATCTCCTGACTGAGTGTGTGTTATCCAGCAAGTAAAAGGACATGGCACCCTGTTTCATCCCTACAGTAGGCAAATAAATGCTTACAGTGGTCCTTTTGCCATGTTCCACACTGGATGCCTGCAACAACTGTAGAGTCTGCAAATGAAACCCACAAAGGGAATACCATGCCTTATACACATGCCCTGTATGGACAGATGCCATTAACTCCACTGAATACCTGTATCATGCTGTTAATGTAGGTGCAAGCACAACCTCAATTCCATAGCCAGGTCTCCCCAAATGAGATCAGGAATGCTACATCAGAAGATAACAATCTGTACACACAAAATACCCCAGAGACCTCATGTACACTTCCACACGTCAAAGAACATGTGTGTGGGACATTTGCACAACCCAGATACTGTCCATGTTATGAAATATAGATCACATACATGGGAAGCAGTGCACATCACTGGCCACCCACAATAGTAACCCAGATGAGTGGATGGTGAATACAATACCCCCCCTGTGGGGATCACTCCAGGGACTACACCCCTGAGCCACACTGGAGACCATTGTCATGTGGCCTGATGCAAAGGTATTCCCTTTGTCTAGCCTTGTACAGCCATCAAGCCCATTCACCTACTACAGACCTGTGAAGCAATGAACCTATGCATCTCAGCACTGACAAGTGTGTGTGTGTGTGTGTGTGTGTGTGTGTGTGTGTGTGTGTGTGTGTGTGTGTGTGTGTGTGTGTGTGGAGATTAATGATTTTGAAGTCATTCACAATCACTACACCTCCCATTGCCCTACTTTAGTACGCCTGCTGATGTCATTCACCTTGAAATAACCCTTTGGCCATGTAGCAGACATATAAGCTCCATGGCGCTTGTGATAGCTATGTAATACTGTAGTGTAGCAAACTATATAGGCATAGGCTCTAATCCTGAGCTTGCCAACTGTGATAATGTGTGTGCTTCCCTGAGACAGTGTGTGTGTGTCCCCATTAACACCTGTTTTTGTGGACATTCACATGCACCACACTTCCCTTATCCCTCCTTTAGCACTGTTGCTGATGTCACTCACCTTCAAAGATATCTTTGGACAGTTCTTAAACATATAAACTCCGTGGCACATGCAATAACTGCATAACACTGTAATAGCAATATATAGTCGGGTAGGGGTTGAAACTCAGTACTGGTAAGTGTGTGTTTGTGTGTGTGTCATCAGTGTCCTATGTGGGTGTTGGAGTGATTGTGTACTGACAGGATCCATTGCAGTGTGGATTTTGCTACATCATTATATTGAGGACCTATATGTCCCATTCTCTACATTTCAAGGCCAACAGTTTTCAAACATTTTAGAGGTTGTTGTAGACAATCCTCAGCCATAAATGTGTACAGCCATATGCAATTACTGTGACAGTATGGATTAGTAAATAATATAGGCAACTGTTATAATACCCAGATACCAGTCTCCACCCATGGATCATACACAAACACACTTGGCTCTTACTCTCTTACACCCTTCCTTTCTTACTTTTTCTCTGTCTCTCTGTCTCTCTCTCTCTCTCTCCCTCTCTCTGGTGGATGTGGAAAAGTACATCTGTTTTGCATAGGCAGCAGCTTAAGTTTTGTAAGGAATGCTCATGATCAGCTGATGGCCTGTGCACGAATTACAGTTCTCCACTTGCTAATTGCATACGGAACAGCTGTGGTATCATTCCTATAGTCAATTGCATGGAAACACACTCCTACAACTAAGCACTTTATGTGGGTGTTGGCCCTTTTCCTTCACTGTGAGCAGGACTTCATGTAGGTGTTTGACAAACAGCATTACAGAGGGTAGTTGGAAATACCTCTTACAACATACACTGTGGAGATAGGCCAACAAACAGGAGGGGGGTGTTACAGACATGGGGACAGAATGTAAGTATTGCTGTTCTACATTTGAAGTAATGTTGGTTTAACAGGGGTTGTGTGGATATGGCTGTTCTACATGATTTAAAGTCTGGCATGACAGTGTTATGTAGCAGAGGAAACTCTCACCTGTAGGGCTATCTGCAGACTGTCCAGAGTTTGGAGTCTTACATGTGTTGTGCCACTCACACATTTCCTATCTTTAGATATGCAGTAGCATACTCTGATGATTGCAATCAGTACATGGTGACATCCATGTGAGTTACTGATGTCATATCCCTCAGAAGAGATATGTCACAACAAACCCTGTTATACCAGGAAATTTCTCAGTTTATCACAGCAATATGTCAATATTAGCCCAGTGTTTATGCCTCCGTCCCCAAAGTCTGTCACCCTTTGTCAATATGTCATGCAGTAAGAGATGTATATGTACAGTACATCATTATTTACTGACATCATACATATATAAATACACACACACACACACATATATATATATATATATATATATATATATATATATACACACACACACACACACACACACACATATATATATATATATATATACACACACATACATATATATGTATATATATATATATATATATATATATATATATATATATATATATATATAAATATATATAAATCAATACACAGCTATATATAAATATGTATATAAATATATATGTGCATGTACATGTATACATATATCTACATCTATATATATATATATATATATATATATATATATATATATATATATATATATATATCCATATCCTTGTTATGTGTGAACATGACTGTTGTATATATCTTCCCAGATGTATCACATCATATTTATCTATGTGTATATTTAGATATAACAACATACTGATTCAACACTAATTTCACTAACGAGTACTACAAAATTGTAGAAGTCAAAGCAGTTGTTCACTACTATTCAGTATGTGTACTGACAGATATATTGAAAAAAACAACAATCATTTTCACAGCTGTGATGGCTTATGGTTAACTGCTGTGAATATAATGTACAGGGTCCTGGGTTCAAGACCTGCAAGGGCTTTTTATTTTGTTGCTAGGCAGAACAAGGACTGTTGGATACAGAGTGGTTAAGGCAGTTTTGAGCAGCTTTAAGTGGGTTTGTGTGGCTTTGCACAATGGTAAGCGATGCTAACGTACGGTTAAACAAATAACCATTTACACCGTGTAGGCTTCATTTACCAGTGTGCAAATCTGCTTAGCATTTATATTTAAGCAATGCTTACACCTGCTAAGCATGGCTTAGCCCTAGTAACCATTTATCACATTCCAGTCTGATGAAGTAGCATGGTAATGACATCTTTAATAAGTGTATTCAATTCCATGTACATAACATGCTTCTATGTGCTGTCTTTACAGTAGCAAGGGGGTGTGAGTATACTGTCTGGGACACCTGAGTGTATATGGCTAGTACAACAATCTTTTCCTTTTGTATGTGTTTCTTACATGAGTAGTATCCCAGATTATATGCAGTCGCACCTGCATGTATTGTATCATTACATTACTACTGTTAACAGTGCTTTCTCAAGTAAGAGTAGATTGCAGATTGTAGTACTGGAGCCATACATCCCTACATGCAAAGCTATACTCTGAGTACTGACTATCATGTTCTTGGTGTGTGAGCTGTGTATTATTAAGTACTTGCTACTGGATATTGATCTGATATGTGGGTATTAACTGTGGACTACTATGTGTATAGGACATGTCATTGAGGGCTGCTGTCAAGTAGTAATGACATACCTATCAGTGTCAGACGTCTATATGTCAAAACATTAATCCTAATGCATAACCTGTTGGCTAGCTGATTTCTGTCTGTCCTCTGTACAGATGTGCAGATGTCAGGTATCCATCTTGGCTCCTTACAGGCAATCTGTGCTTGACTGGCACTGACATGTCTGCCCAGCTATGTTATGAATGCCACAGCTAGGAAACCCCACCCTGTATGCATCACATGCCATGAATACCTCAACTAGACTACCACATTCAACAGAACATGCTTGGGTACAGGTCTCCAACCCAGACACTGGTCATGTTATGTAATATATGTTGCATACATGTCAGTTGGAGCACCTCACTGGCACTCTGCAAGAGACAACCAGATGACTGGAAGTTGCATTTAACTGTCACCCTAAGGATCACTCACGTGACATCAATTGATAGATGGCCTGCTGACAAATGTCAGGTGGCATGATACCACTGTACCCACATCCCCTACTCTTCTCATCTCTCCATGGAAAATATCCTGGTACACACCTAGGAACACCTGCACCTATGGTTCCCAGTACTGACAAATGTGTCAGTGTGCATTGCTGAGAATAACAGTGTCTGTGTGTTTGTAAACTTGCAGTTGATAATACCCTGAGGACCTTCTCACACACTACACTCCTCATTACCATAGTTAGAAATAGCTGCTGCTGTAATGGACATTAAATGTACCTTGTTACACACTTCACCCTATGGGCTACCTGGAGCTTGCAGTACCAGCACAACACTGTTGTACAAATGGGTAGATAAGCATGGGTTATGCTCTGAGTCCTGGCAAGTGTGTGTATATGTGCAAGTGTGTATATTTGTAGGATACAGCATTCTGAGACCACATTCTCCAAATACTGTACACCTGGCCATACAGTATAAGGGATAGTGATGTTGCTGACATTAAGAGAGCCATGACAAGCCATCACCCTACTATCCCTGTGGCATGTGCAATAAATGCATATCCCTGTAGTAGGACTGATGAGATAGACAAAGGGTTGTATTGCAGTACTGGTCAATGTGCGATTGTGGGTATGTCAGAGTATTATCATGGGTTTCAGTAAGTAAAATATCCAATGTAGGATGTGGGTGCTGGGTATACTGTCTTTACACCATGGTACCCCAAGTACATGTCCCAAGGTATGAGGACCACTGTCACCATTAACCATACAGGTAAGTGAGTACACTATCCAGCCCAATGATGCATGTGCTGTATGCAAATTATCTGTAACAGAATGGACTCACTGACAACATAGTTAGCACTGATAACCCAGGTCTCTCAGATGTGTCTATGACTGTTATGTGTTTGTCAATGTGTATATGACAGTATGTCATACTATGTATTGTTCATTAACACCCAGTACATCCCCCATTACCATACTGTACAAGGCCTGGTGATGTTCCTCACTTAACAAGAAACTCAGGACACACCTCATCCTAAAAGCTGTGTGGTGTGTGCAATTAAGGCTAAACACATTAGTAGCAATAAGTACCTAGGTAGTGGTTTTAGTCTCAGTGTTGCCAAGTAAGTGTGTATGTATGTGAGGGGATCTACTTCACTTTGCAGAAAATACATGTTCCAGGAGGTCATCTGTCCGAGAACTGACTGGCAAATGCTAACAATACAAAGGAATCATCTTGTGGAAATTCATTCCATCAAAACTAGTAGCAGGTGTGTAAATGCCCTCTTCCCCACTGTATAGCTGTACAGTGATACTGGAGTTGGTATATATAGTTGGTTGTTGATGTTGTGGACACAGCCACCCTCATTACGGATATTGTTGTGTGTATCCCCTGCTTTGTATGCTGTAATACTGTACAGTTTAGGTTAACAGGTTAAGTAGTTGTCACTCACACTATGTGCGGCTCTATACCACCCCACACCCTCCAAAGTGGAGTGATGTGCCACCCACACCAGCACATTTATGTTTACCAACTCCAGGATTGCACTACATTAGGGAAGGGGACATATACCCTGCCAGTACCATTGTCATTGACATTAAAGTAGCAGACTGATTATTTACTGATGTGATGTTTTCCCTATTTTGTCTTGGTGGAATTACATAGGCTAAAATGGGTTCACTCCAAAATTAAGTACATCCATGTGTACAATATTCTCTGTGTACTGCATCAACACCAAAGCCTCTGTGTGTGTGTGTGTTATACACAAACATGTGGTGTGTGCCACCCAGTACACTTACCATTGTCCACTGTAGAAGGGCTGCTGACATCAGCCACCATGCAGTCATCTGTATATACCCCTCAGAACTATCAGCCATATGGCACATGTAGTAACTGTTATACAGACCTGTTACTTGTCTTCCGCTGTACCCAGGATATGACACAGTCAATGTGTCACCACAGTGCCATACCCCTTGTAGGAAACAACAGCAGACCAACATCCTGCTAACACATAGACACCTACAACACAAACTGAATACATTATGGAGACCACTATCAGTCAGTGTTAATAACAGCTATAATGCATCATGGCTGGACAGCTACACACCCTGACATGTGAGCATTAAGCTTTCCTGCTGAAAACATGTTACACAGCATTACATTGCTATACCTTAGCACATTCACCCTGCGGATCGGAACCATATTAGCTGTCCCTGCATCAATGGTATGGATGACAGGGATGTGGCACAGGTGGGTCTATATTATAATTTTGAATGTTTAATAGTTCGAATGCACAAACATCGAACTTTATGCATCGAACTATTAAACAATCGAAACACAATAAAAATATTTGTAGAACAAAAAAAAAAACACTAACGAGTGTAGGCACCCCCCACACCCCCTGCTACTTAAATATAACAACTCCAAAATCGTGCTACAGTGTAGGAAAGGAAAATCTTCCCTTTCCGCACCATACTACGTTAATATGCAATCTCAGAGTTGGTATATTTAAGTAGCAGGGGGTGTGGGGGTGTAGGGGGGCTTGCCCCCCTGCTTAAACCCATTAGGGTAAGCATTTGATGTTTAAAATTTTTTTTTATTTTTGAAGTTATGGAAATTCGATAATATGGTGTCGACCATATTGTATTCAATGTTCCGTAACTTTGAGATTATAATATAGACCTGGCACAGGTATCATCATATGCACAGGGTGTGTTGTGGGTTTGCCAGAGACCTAGGCTGAACCATTTGGTTGACATCATCTGCGTGTGTTAGGGGGTTTCGTTATTAATTGGGCTGTCGAGATGTGGTGTGTGTAGGTATGGAGGTGCTCTAGCTGTGTTGGTGGTGGTGTGTGTGTGTGTGTGTGTGTGTGTGTGTGTGTGTGTGTGTGTGTGTGTGTGCACAGTTCAGCCATGTGCCTACCCTATACAGGGTTTTTTTGGACAGCTGCAGACCATACATGGTGGGGTGTGCAGTTCACCATCTCTGGCCATGGACATGAGAACTGTGCCTGCCAGGGTTTCCACAGGCACTACTGGGTACAAGGTCAGATATGGTACTCTTCCCTGATGATGACAAATGTCCACTGGATCCAGGTCCCTGTTGGGACCAGCCAGGGCCACGTGCACGTGTCCTGCTGTCTTGTGGTGTGGACAGCACCCCCCCTGCAGTGCTGGTGTTGGTACTGCCACTACGGGAGCAGCTTTGATGTCTTACACATCCACGTAGACCTCCACCTGTTGGTGTTGCTGACCTACATCCACGCGACTGTTGCCCTACTCCCACCATCTGCTCTAACACAGACATTGCACGATCGAGGATTCCCACCATCTCACCCAACCATCTATCCAGGACCTCTGCAAAATAACGGTGGGCACCTGCAAGATCACAGATGTTGTTAATAACAGCAGAATGAGTAGCCCTCTGGAGCCTCAGACTCTGTCTGGTATAACATTCCATATGTGCCTGTGCATCCATGACAGCCCAAAACATGCATCTGGTGACATCTGCTGTGGCACTTCTGCCAGGGGCATGATGGCCAGCAGCCCTCCTATGAGCACCCCTGGACATCTGCCTGTGTGGTACCTCACTGGTCATCTGGCTATGGCTGCTGTGTACAGACACACTTGCCATAGTCACCACACAGTCCTGTCCCATGCCACCACCACCCACCAACTGTCACTCATCTATGGCCACTGGTGATGGGGTATGTATAGGCAATGTGACTCTGTGTGGGGATGGCCACACACACACACACACACACACATACACACACACACACGCACACACACACACGCACACAAACACTTACATGTGAGGTGGCACAAAGATATTACACAGACCTCTCATTACCCAACTGTCAACATGCATGACATATGGCACTCAACAGCATGCACTGCAGCTATACTCAATCCCTGTTAACAACAGTATACATCTCTGTGATGCATGAGTTGTGTTAGGTGATGCCCTTTCCCCTGGAACACACTGCACCTATGTACATAGTATTGCTGTGCACCTGTTCAGCACCCTGGCTTGTACTGTGCACCATACCTCACAAGTGTCCACACCATTGTTGAACATGTATATGTGTGGCAGCTATGTTTGCTCTGTTGCTCACAGCCCCTATGTGTTTGTCTGACACATACCTGGGTTGATATGAGGACAGATGTCAATAGTGAGTGCCTAACACCTGATTTGCAGATCTCATCATCAGCAGTGCATGTATGAGCAATAAAATCCAATTACACTGACAACCTTCAAAGCTTCATGTGGCTATGAGGCATGTACACACCCTTATTGACATGCCGCCCTCTTCCCTGATATGCCATAGAGCCACAGTACTGCATATGTTAACATTACACACACCTGATATGTGACATATGTCCTGTGCAATTAAATGCAGTATCAAACAAATGTGTTAGTTGTGCAGATGCTGATTGAGGTGCATACAATATGTGGGTTACATAAGTGTGCAGACCCTTAACATGATGGTTTGTTGCAGCACCTGTTAAGTGAACTACAGCAGTCACTATTCCTGGAAGGGGTATACTAGCATGGCCCATCTTTACTTGCCATTATTTGGTCACTCCCCCCTACAAATATCCCCCAACTCTGCCAGATTGCAAGGTCAGCTCATGTGCACAGTCCTTGGAGGTCACACAGTGCCTTCACTATTGCTGTGGAGTCAGGGTTATGTCTGGCACAATGCATGACCTTGACTGTGTTCAAGTACAGCCATTCTTAGCAAGCTTTGAATGTATGCTTCAGTTTACTGTTGTGTTTCAGGATGACACCCCTCCCTATCCTCAGCATTTTTGCAGATGCTTGACAACTATGGACCACACATGAGTGTCATTTTGCAGTGTCCCAAATTCAGAACACCATGTCTACCAGCCTAGTTCCTGCTAATGAACAGCAAACATAAAGGTGTACACTGGCACCAGCAAAGTACAGATGGGGATGGTGGCCTGAGGTGGAGTTAGGTGTTGCTTGTGCAACACATGTATCTTTATTAATACTGTCTGTAGGTTTCAGCCTTGGTCTTGATACACCATTACACATTGCAACACATGCTTTTGGGAGACTTGATGTTATGCATATGCTACCTGTAGAGAGCCCTGGATGATGTCTCCTGGGGAACAACTCTTCCATCTGATTACCCTAACCCATAGGCCACACTTATACAGAATCCAGATAATTGTCGACACAGGTACTGCACAGGCAGTACTTGCTAGACATTCCTGCAAGTCCCTCAGTGTTGCTGCATGTTTTTGGGCAGCCTCCATGACCAGTTTGCAACATGTGTTGTCATCTGTCTTGGATGGGCATCTGTTTATTTTCTACATTAATGTTGTCCCACACTTCTTCATCACATATATGCTTGTCTGCACTGTTTGCCATGGTATATGCGATGGTGAGGTAAGGTTACGTCTCCACTCCTGAGTGCTACCTTTTGGATATGGGATCCATTCCATGGTTTGTAAGATATGTGCAAGCCACAGCTGCCTCTGTTGCAGGTGAGTGGGCAAATGTCATGGACATTCTTCTTGGACAGCAGACAATTACTTGGTGTGACATTGAAGACCTGTACTTAATGGAAGGTGTATACTCAAGAAGAGTGAATGCTGCAGTACCTCATAAGCTGCTTCCACAGTATCTTATTTGGAGTGTGTGCACACATATGCTTTCAGTGTTTGTTAAGGTATGTATATATTTGTTATCCTAACATAGGATTCCATATTACACATTCATTGTTCATGTTAGGATCACATTACAGGTTGTAAAAGTTGTGGAATGTGGTATTGTGATATGCCATTGTGTAGATCTGTAACAGTTGTCATTGTAATAGTGGTATATACACTGTTGTAGCCACTGTATAAGGGTAATGTTTCAGACATGTCCCTACTGTAGGCCATTTGTCCCACCATTATGTTCATCTCTGTCCACACATATTGCACTGGCAGGTTGTTAGCTATACTGCAAGACTCTTACATACCCTTCAAATATGCCACCATGGTGACCACTGTGATGCAATG
>NC_056731.1:377332218-377377826 GCF_019279795.1 Protopterus annectens
CCACATTGTACATTCTCTATGGTAGACTGATTGTTCTGCATGATATGTTACAGATATAATCCTGACATCTTACAGCTGAGATGGCTTACTGTTAACTTGTTTTGGCTATGTTGTGCAAAGTCCTGGGTTCAAGAGTTGCAAGTGCTGGTTATTGTGTTGCAAGGCAGATCTGATCAGCTGTGCTGGAAGAGAAAATGACAATAACTGCAAGAGATCCCTATTGTGGGCCCCTTCACCCCCATTAACAGTGCCTTTGGTCAGATGTTTTGCAGTGAGAGGTTCAGAGTGTGGATCCAATGTGCGAATGCAATACACATTTATATATATATATATATATATATATATATATATATATATATATATATATATATATATATATATATATATATATATATACACACACACACACACACACACATATATATATATATATATATATATATATATATATATATATATATACATATATATACATATATATATATATATATATATATATATATATATATATATATATATACACACACACATATATATATATATATATATATATATATATATATATATACATATATACACATACATACATACATCTACATATATAAGTACATTTTCCCTACTGTTGAATAACTGTGCTGCATGATATGTTTGAGAAAACATCACCTTTATGTACAGCTCAAATGGCTTAGTAGTAAATCACTGTGGTTATGGTGTGCAGGGTCCTGGGTTTGAGACTTGCAAAGGCTGGTTATATTGTTACTGGGCAGCCATAAAAGTTCTTAATCTGCGTAGCCATTGCTTGCCGCCATGCAAACAGGCTTAAACCCACTTACTAGTGCTTACTCCCATGCTAATTTATTTAAGAAAAAAGGGGTGATGGGAAAGTGGTGAAAAAGGGGGCATGCAGAGGGAAAGACAATAGGGAAAGTAGTTAGGTATGTGCAGGACTGGTGTAGGAAAGGTCTGTAGCTGTCCATTTCTTCTACAGCAACAGCTGTGCATATATACTGAATTTGGAGGTAGATTTGAACACTCAAACCCCTGAGAGAGGGGTGAGGACAACAATAATATGTTGTGAAGCCAATTAGACCAGATTACGTGTGTCCAGTGGACACCTGTGCGAAATGGATAGCTATGTATAGGGCAAAATAATTTTTTTGGGGAACAGATTGCCCTTTTTTTTTTCTTTTTTTAAGGTGAGAGTGGGATGTTGGGGAAGGATAGTAGGTATATTTGGGGAGGTAGGTTGGGTAGGAAGACAGACAAAACAGCCAAGGTAGCATACAGGGGAGGTATATGACACATGTGGGGGGTAAACACCTTGGATAGGGAGGGGTGTTTGGAAATCGGAAGCCCATGAGCCCCCAAATGGAAACAGTGGGACTGAGGTCCCCATCCATGGGCAGTCACCACTGCACCTTCATGGTCCCAAAGGTGGCTGTGCTGGGGACTGGGTAGGAGGGGCAAGCTGACTCTATAAATGTGCCACACAGCCCTCAAGCTGGTGTAGCAGATCTCCAAACTCCCTTTGGAGCTCACTATGCACCAATCCCCGGACCTGACGATGGGTGACAGTTTTCTGTCTGCACCCACCCCCAGGGGGGTGAGCCCCATCCCTTGAGGCGGTTCCACCTGAAGGTGTTGTAGGACCAGCGGACGAAGAGGTCCCAGGGTGGGTCTCAGATGTGCTTGAGCCCAGTGCTATGGCCAGATGAGGTGGGAGAGGTCGGTCAACTGGGAATGGCCTTCCAAAACGTGCTATGGTTTTCCAGTTTTAAAACATATGTGGGTTCGCAATAGTCAACAAAATCCAGGATTAGTTATAACAGCGTGCATAGATATTCCCATTAACCCAAAACACCAGATTTGGAACAGTTGCATAGCAAACAGACCACATGCATATATGGAACCCCAGTGGCCATTACAATGGCATGCAGGTTACATTGATAGCAACAGGCCACCAATGATAGTATTTCAACATGGAACATTAATAGAAATACATTTCAATATTTATATACATATGTCCCAACAGTAGGTTTGGTGTAAACATACCCATTGATTTGTATATTTAGATTATTGTTGCAGATATGATGGGGGGAGAGATGTTAATTAACATCTTATATATCATTGTAGTTCTCACAGCTTTAATGATCATTGCTCTAATCATTAAGGTATACGTATTGTTTGGGCAGTGGTATGTTTGTAAACAGTGTTTACTTCAACTATCTTATAGCTAAATTCTACATCTCTTACCTGGTATACCTGTGGAGGGAATGTTTGTTAACACTACCTGACTGTTTCTACACATATTCACAGATTCCGAGTTAATATTATGCACATACCTCTCAATCTCTTAATGCACATGCTCTGGTCAAAGCTTGACAACATGGGGGTACAACTAGGGAAATATT
Source organism: Protopterus annectens (assembly GCF_019279795.1). Taxonomy (NCBI): domain Eukaryota; kingdom Metazoa; phylum Chordata; order Ceratodontiformes; family Protopteridae; genus Protopterus; species Protopterus annectens. Next base: position 377,334,630 of record NC_056731.1, read on the forward strand.
TTGAATATTGCTCTCATAAACTTGGAGGGCTGATAGAGTGACAGGATTTGTTTTCATATAAATTTTCTGAAGGTTGTGAGGTCTAAAAATCAAATGTTTGCCATTATTTGCTGACTACAAATTTGAGATCATCCCACTGATTTGCCACGGGGACAGAGGAACAGGCAAAAATATGAGCCAATTATCTGGACATTATGAAAGAATGTGTATAGTTGAGAGGTATGATTATGCATACAGCTTACTACCACACCCAGGTTTCAAACCATGGCTGTGTCTGATAAAAATACAATTTAAATGTCAGTAGAGTGTGCTGTTTGAATACTGCTGTCTATCTCTTCAGTGTTTTCTGTCTAAGTATCTTGTGGTTGTGCAATCTGACCTTGTTATTACAACAGTCTAATACAGACATTCCTAGACATATTTTTATGTAGCACAGTGTGAGATACAGTGGTTGACATAACAGTACTATTCTGATATCAGCTGTTACTGAATGCTACATATCAGCCATACAATACCAGAGTAAGCACTACCAGTCCAGGATTTCAATCTTTATTGGCAGGTACAGTTTTATTATCTGACAGACCTGTGGAGGGAATGTTTGTTAACACTACCTGACTGTTTCTACACATATTCCCAGATTCTGAGTTAATATTAGGCACATACCTCTCAATCTCTTAATGCACACACTCTGATCAAAGGTTGACAAAATGAGAGTAGCAATAGGGACATATTTTGAATATTCCTCTCATAAACTTGGAGAGTTGCTAGAGTGACATATTTTTTCATGTACATTTTCTGAAGGTTTTCAGGTCTGAAAATCAGATGTATTTCATTATTTGCTGACTAAAATTTTGAGATCATCCCACTGATTTGCCAGGGGGACAGGGTAACAGGCAGAAAATATTTGCCAATTATCTGGACATTCAGAACAAATGTGTGCAGTTGAGAGGTATGATTATGCATTAGCTTACTACCACTCCCAGGATTTGAACCATGGTTGTGTCTGATAAAGATACAACAATTTAAGTTTTAGCAGAGTGTGCTGTTTGTATATTGCTATCTATCTCTTTAGTGTTTTTTGTCTAGGTCTCTCTCGGTTGTACAATCTGACCTTGTAATTACAACAGTCTTATACAGACATTCCTAGACATTTTTATTATGTAGCACAGTCTGGGTAACAGTGGTTAATACATTACTATTCAGAGAATGCAACACTAATGTACTTATGCACGGCTAGGACATCACCCCTCTGCCATGATTCTTGGACCCACTGGTCCAAGAGCTCCCTCTTCCTCCATTTCAAGTCGGCATAGTGGTGCCTGACCTGCTCACCAGTCCGAGGGATACCAGTGGCACTGGTGAGGTCATGAGCGAGACAGTCCCAGGCTTCTGCTTTATGTTGGGAGCCTTGGTACTGGCCCTGCAGCAGTCTCTCATCATGGCTTTTTATGAGGAGTCCTACCATGACCTTGGACTCCTGTATGCACCAGCACTGCACACAGAAGTGCATTCCCTCTCCAACTCCAGCCATTCTGCCTACAGTGGGAGGCTGCAACCAGTTATGAGCTGTATTCCCACCTGTGGGGTTTAAATACAGATGATTTCCCATGCAAATGCCATGATTGGATGGTTTTGAATATGCTGAGCTAAGCTAAGCTATGGGCAAACCTGCTTAACTAAGATTGGCATTGCTTAAAGGGGCAGGTTCAGCATTGCTTAACAATGGGCAAATCCATTTAGCTGGGCTACTCATTGCTTAGCAGTCATATTTACACAATGCTTACACATGGTAAGCAGAGCTGTGCAATGCTCAGCATTGCTTATTTTTCATTTTATAGACTGTCTGCTGTATGGCATTGATTCATCATTCATTACATATTATAAATTTGTTTACTGTCTCTGACATCCCCCAATGTGCTTTCATTACATTTATACATGTGTGACTATAATGTATTGGGCAGTTGTGTTTATATGGGGATTTCACAATTGTATTAAACTGACACCTCACATCTGGATGTAATGCAGTACTCCAGTTAACAAATCTATGCTATTTAGTAGGTAATACTACAAAAATTGTTTATGTACTGCTTTCACATGTAAAATGTGAATTGGTTACAGTGGGGATCGAACCTGAACTGGCTGCTCACAAAGTGAGCACTCTAACCATTACACTATTGCAATACTGTTGATGCTGGATGTCTCTTGCTATTTAACTTCTTGTGCTGTTTAACTGGACTAAGAGTACCTAAGCAATGAGCAAACCTGTGCAGCTATGCTTAAACTTTATCGCATTTATATAAAAAAAGTTTTGTTGTGTTACTTTATCTATATCCTTCAGAATATCCCTGCTAATGCTAAACTTGTAATTTTATCAGTTTTCTGCTTCGTGGGACATTTATCTCTTTTGCCTTTGACCACTTTTGTTTTCCTGATGGGTTGAGGGTGTTATGAGCACTCTCGCTCATTTTTAATTGCGGAAAGACAATTCTGGAGTGCAGGGGCATGTGTATTGTGAGAGCTTTGCTCTCAGACACACCCCTAGCACTTGTACACAGCTCCATGTCCGTTTAACAGCACAGGCAGCGCTCCTTCATGAATATGCAAGGCATGCTGCCGTGCTGTACGGGAACAGTCCCTGTCATGCAGGAATGCTGCTTGCTGAATCCCAGGGATGGTCTTTTACTAAAATACATGCAGTTGCCTTGCTTTTTAAGCTTATTTTGCCCTTTTATTGTACTTGTTATGCCCTTTTAACCTCTTATCATGCTCATTATACTTTTCTTGTGCTCGTTTTACTTTAAACATGCTTTTTATGCAAATCAGAGGTAATTCTGAGCGCCATAAAAAATTTCTGATAGTTTTATCAAATATTGTGGTTTTGAACATTCCATTTAATTAATAATGTGTTTTGTGCCTTTTATTTGATTAATAATACATTTTGTGATACTCCTTTAATTAATAATTTGTTTTGTGCCTTACGAATGATATGTTTCATTTTCTTTACCAAATAAATAATTTGTGCAAGTTTTGGTTACCTTAAGTTTGTTTCTGGCCATATTTGATCATTTGGGCTCTGTATCACTCAACCAGCTCAATATGCCTTCACCTTCAACTCTGCGCCTCATGGATTGAAGAAGTTGCTCTCTTAATCCCAGGTCTCTTACCATGTCACTTTTACGGTCAGGATAAAAACAGATGAATGGTTGTGGGTTCAGTTCAAGCAGCTTTATTACACACAAAAACATCAGGAATGAGGCTTTGTAACTTAAACTTAAATAAACTTATAAACAGACTAACTACCACACTCATACATGTTAACACTCTGGCTATTCCCTCAAAATGGCACTGTTGCCTGCACATGCTCTCTATTTATATGTACGTGCCTACATCTGGAAATGCTTCTTAAAGGTACATACACGTGCTCTGTTCTACACCTACCTCAACAGAGTTGCACAACTACTAGCTGTTTTGCAGGCCTCCGTGCAAATCACAAGTTAATTGTGTGCACAGTTCTCTTTTAGTGATAAGGTGTGGTACATTTTTTTGAACTGATCATTATAACTGAGCATATATGCTAACTATTTGTGTATGGCCAGACATCCTGGAAAGTATGTGCAGTATGCTTTTTCACAGTAAGGACAGTTTCCACATCATATTAGAATAACATTTCATCCATCATCACCTGAACATGACACAAAAGCAATCCTACAGCAGATATGTAAACCTTTCACACTACAGAAGCACTGATAAAATATTGAATCAAGATAACATGTTTGTATTATCCATCAGTAGAGTCATTTCAGTACGAAGAAACCATGAGATGACCTATACATCCATCAGCCTAATAGATACACACACGTAAAGAGGGGTGGGAGTAAAGGGATAAATACAAAGAGAGATGAACGTACACATAATGTTTGACGTAATGGAACATTCATGGACATGTTTCTGGTCTGTTCTCATTATTAAGCTGCCATGCTCTGTAGCATAAAATAATTGACATAGGGTTAAAGAAGGGTTAGGAGAGCGACAACAAGTTTATGACAAGTAGAACAAGGTTGGTTAAATATGTCATAGTTGTGGGGATGAATGTCACTTCAAATACTCATTTTTTTTTTGCCAGTAATCAATATTTATTCATGAGAATTCATAACTGTGGCAAATGTTAAGATGTGGGTAATTAAACATACCATACACATATAACATCACACTAAACAATTATGCTAGCTGCATCTGGAATTGAACTCTTGATGCTTTGGAGAAAAAAAACTTCAATTAAGTGCTTTATGCCAATACCCCACATAGGAAGTTGTATTTGGTTATTTTCAGCAGTCTAAAGAACTGTCAGAGTAGCTATTTCAAAGTAATGGCTTTACTCTGCTGTAACTCTGTGTTCCTGTAATGCAGCTTGTTTAGGCGCCATTGAATGGAGATAACCAGACTAGTGTGGCCGATGGCAAAAACTCACCAGGTTCTGCATTACAATGTAAATAACCATTCAGCACTGCTCAGCATTGCTGCACAATGCCAAACTCCACACAAATACAGAGGACAAAAAGTGAAGGGTTTTTATGGGCCATTTCTGGCCAAGTGCGTGGTATACGAGTCTATTTTTTAACCCGATTGAAGGCAGGAAAATGGGATTGATAGGAAAGTGGTGAAATCAGGAGGGGCAAGCAGAAGGAAGAACAAATGGGAAGCAATAAAAGAATTTGCAGTTGGGAAATAGGAAAGAACCATAGATAGCAACTTCCTCAATACCGTAATGTGAATGTGTGAAGAAAATCGGATGAATTTGGACTGTTACCACAACACAGATGGGTGACTACAATGCAATAATGTTGCATGGCCAATTGGGTCAAATCTAGTGTGTCAAGAAAATGCATATGCAAAGTGGAGAGCTATGTATAGGACTTTTTTTTTGGGACAGGTGGCTTTTTTTATTTATTTTAATTTCAAGATGAGAAGAATGTTAGAGATGGGAGACAATGTTAGGATCAGGTAGGTAGCGTAAGTGAGGTAACAAGTGCAGACAAACAGGACAAATAAGACAGACACAGGGATAGTGATGGATACAAAAGGTTAGGGGACACCATGATTGGAACAGTTAGGGGACATCAGAGGCACATGTCCACCAAGCGTGAGAACAGTGAGAAACTAGTTTTCACCCTCAGAACTGACATCACTGTCCTCTTTGAGAATGCTTGATGTGGGACTTTATTTCATTTATTTTTATTTATTTAAGTTTGATGACTGGGGAAGTTCACAAGGCCATAAAGAGTCCATTTTCAGTGGAGGCCCGGGGAGAAAAGCTCCAAATATTGCAAGTTACATATTACATGTTACAAAAGAACAACAAAGATTTTTACAGAACAATTAAAACATTTACAGAAATATAATACATTATGTAATAAGCTTTCAGTGAGTTAACATTTAAACAGAAAGTTACTAGCCATTTTGGAGGTTGGGTAAACTGAAAATTTGCAGAAAAATAATTTTTTCACAAATAAGCTCTTTTGTAAGTAAACATTAAACGATAGAGAGTACAAGAAAATTGGATTATGGAAAGTAAAGTACATTAGATAGCAGAGAGAAAATCCCTTGTAGGGTGAGATTGTTTTAGGTTGAGCTGTAGCAATAGAATTGGTAAATGGTAATGATTTCAGTGCAGGGGTGGAGAGGAGTTTATGTTGCAGTGTTACATGGGCATTCCCATTTGGCTGATAGATGAGAGAAAGCTGAGATTTGAAATTGGTATGGTTTGGAAGGTTGCTAAGGTGGGGGGGGGGGGTTCCGCTGCTTGGTTAAGGAGTAGGACAGCAGTAGGTGGCCAGGAGGTCATACTGGTTTACGGACCTAAAGGAGATTTTGGTTTGTGGATCTGGGTTGGCAGTTGGGTATATAGGGTTTTAAGGATGTAGCAAGAGATGGGGCAGTTTGCGGGTTTAAAGATGAGCTTGTGGGCAATGGTGAGTTGTAGGTAACTGAGGTAGCTGGGGAGTTCAAGCCAATTGAGGGTGAGGAGAGAGTGGCAGTGGTGGAATGAGTTTTTTGAATTGGTTGCAAATTTGCAGATCTTGTGGTATCAGGATTCAATTTTGGATCGTAAGCCGAGGTGGAGATTTGTGAACAGAGGGGCACCATACATCAGGGAGGGGAGCAAGAAGGTGGATGCTTGGGTTTGATGGGTAGAGGGGCTGAGGAAGCAGTTGTGTCTGTAGAGGAGACCTATCTTTTGGTGGGATTTTTGATTGCAGAGTGGATGTGAGTATCACATTTTAGTTCATCATCAATGATGATGCCGAGAAGCTTGGTAGTGGGAATGATTTCAAAGGGGGTGCTGTTCTGGCTCTGTACGGTGAATGAGATTTTGTCAATAATAGAGTTTTTGGTAGGGGAAAAGATCATTAGTTTGGTTTTATTTGCATTTAGAGCTAAGTGGCTGGACTGCATCCAGGTTTCGATTGTGGAGATGGCTAATTGGGCAAGGAGTTCAGAGGGTGAGAAGACCGAGCAGATGATAGTCGAGTCATCTGCATATTGGATGACAGATACTCTGGGATGGAGTGGTGAAAGTTGTTAATAAACAGGTTAAAGAGTAGAGGGCTTTTCTATTTTAATGAGCAACCTCTTCAGGTGAATGATGTGGGCACCAAGGCTAGTTTCTATGACATCATGCACCATCGCTGGCAGTTCCTGACAGGTGACATAATCACCACTTCTGCTAATACATCTGGAGGCTACCAATGCACCAGCAGCTGTAGCAATGTTACCTGATGTACATGGGCCAGGTAGTGCAGGGGTTGCAGAGGTAGTGCTGCCATATCACATCCCTGAGTTGCTGGTGTGTTACAGCAGCTGGTGGAGGGTTGGCAGGCAGGGCTGCAACAGTTGGCCCATCTCCTTGTGCTGAAAAGCATTTGGTTTATTGGCAGAAATGTATAACACCATAACAGTGTGTTTTTAGTTAAAATATAAATAAATAAATAAGTAAATACATAAATAAATAAAAAGAGAGACAAGGAGTGGGGGGTGAGAAAAAATAAAAGATGATTAAAACTATTATATGTCACATTCATGCTTTATTAAAATAAGTATACGTTTATTATTTTATTAGCTATACAGCTTTCCAAATCCAAAAATGATTTTGAATTGTTACCAGTAATCTATTGGTCATGCACATACTCCATATATGCTTTTAAAGATACTACAAATTAACTATTATCTATAGATCACCCACTTAATTTCATATCACCTCCTCAAATAATATCATTATAACTATGGCATCCCAAACAAAACTCCTTGGTGTTGTAATTGAAAATAACTTGAAATCTGACATTTATGTATCTCAAATCATAAAAAAGTCCATATAAAACTAGGAACTTTATACAGAAGCAAACCATTTCTAACCAACACTACAAAACAGGCAACTGTCACAACTCAACTATTTTCTACTCTCTTATATGCCTCCCCCATTCTTATCAAACTAACTGGACTGAACTGGGAAAAAAATGGAAGCATGCTGTAACAAAATAGTCAAATTCACTACTGACTTCCCATACAGAACCCACCACTGTTTGGCACTGAAACAACTCAACTGGTTAGAATTACCCCATCAGTTACCTTATAACCAGCTCACCATGGCCCACAGACTGATACATCAACCTGAAAAAAAACCTGCCCTCCAAAATCTATTACAACCTTATAACAATAATCATGTGCTACATTCCTCTACTAAATCTTTACTACAAATATCCAAATTTAATAATAGTGCTGAAGACTCTGCTTACTCTCACCACATAGCCAAAATCTGGAATTCGATCCCACAAACTATTGGAACTACAATTAACCCTGTACACTTCACAAAATACTCAGAAAACACTGATTTAACAATTGGCTCTGTCCATGCTCTAGCCCTGGCTAATTTACCCTGCTTATTTCCCATTTTTCTAGTCTTCTGCTACATTTCTTCAGTTCTCCCCCTCCCAACCAGTCCCCACCATTACCTACCCTGATTTTTACCTTTCTCTGACTAACTCTTAAACTATTTTACACTTATTCCTTCTCTTTGAGTGTCTATTCCTTTATACCTGCTTGTTTTTGACTCTTTTTCCCATCCCTTTTAGCTACATTTCTCTTCTACATATCAGCTCCTATTCTATCCCCTGTATATATACATCTGTCCTGTTAGATCCTCCAGTTAAATGTTCCTCTGATGCATTTGTTATTATAAGATTTAAAAAAAAACAACTCTATCACAAAATGTTCTCTGTGCAGTGTTTGTCACTTAATGCTACCCATTAGGTATCTTGCTCGCATTGTAACTAGTGATGTAACCTCTGTATATATGTAATATGGCTTTGTTATCTATGTAATTTGCTTGACTTTATATCATTGTAATTTTGTTTTTGTCTATGAAGCGTTTCTCCCCGGGCCTCTGCTGAAAATGGGCTGATACCCAGTCGGACTTTCCCAGTAAACAAATGCCAAATAAATAAAATAACTGAACAACATGGCATTAAAATCAATATTGCTGCAATTAAAATTTAAAAATGATACTTATTGAATGTGAATGTATAGGTTAGTTGCGGGAATTGAACCCACCTAATATGAATACAGTACTACCCTTGCCTAATACAATTACCAACAGCCGCAGAAGAAAGCATGCATGCTTGCTGTTACAATTAATATCTGCATGCTTACATTGCTACTATCTATAGAATCCCAATATATTTAATACAATAATGCTCATTTGCTCACTGAGGCTCTCCAGTCTCTCAGCCTGTGCCTCCCTGTTCAGTGAGATTTCATGTGCAGCTGTAAAATAAAGAAGGAGAGAAAAAGAGTCATGAAAGCATTAGTTATACCAGTCTTACCTATCTACACCATTCTATTTAATTTTTAGTTGCTTTATCTGTATACTTACACAACTGGGATGCCAGCAGTTCTAAACTCATCCAGCCACTAGTCGAGTTGTGCCTGCTTCTCAATCATTTCAGGTCACTGTTATGGTGCCTGCACTGCTCCCCATTGTGTGGCATGCCAGTCGCACTGGTGACAGCCTTGGCTAAGCTGTTCCAAGCCTCGGCCTTATACTGAGATCCATATAGTCAAGTCCCCCTGCAGCAGCCTATGGCTGTAGCACTTCACAAGGAATGCAGCAAATATTTTTGACTTCTCCCAAACCCACCTCTGTGCCCTGAATTTGGCACTATCCTTTCCATCTCTGCAAAGGTCCTCCAACAATTTTTCATATCTCATTTTATGACCGGTGTGGAAACAAGCACATCCATGTCAAGTGTGTTTGCTCAATGTTAAGTGAAGAGAAGCATTGCCAAACAAAGATGAAGGGAGTTTATGAAACAGTAATGTTGATCTGAGACTTGGCATTGATTTATGGCATGTGTACTGCTATACCTCGGCACACTTTGTACTGTTCTCAACACTGAAATGCTAAATTACTTGTTTTTTTAAGCCATGACCTAGCACATTTGTTGGGACTTAAACCCTGTTAAAAGTAATTTGCACAATGTGAGATTCAAACTTATTAGAAAGAGAATGCAAACACTTCCACTTAGGTGATTTTTCTTCATTGCCACAGAAGAAATGTTTGCCAGTCATGGTCATTACAGATATACAGTTTAAAGAGTGACTGTTGCTATCTTTAATTAATACTGTAGGTGTGTGAAGGATCTGCCTTATGCATTTGCATTTTTATTTTCTCCAAGTATTTTGGGTTTCTAATACAATGATGGGAATGGACTCCACTCCTAAGTCAAAGTATGATTAAAGTTCATGAAATTAGTATTGTTTCAATCTTTGATGTTAGTCAGAAGTGCTCTTCACAGCACTCGCAATATGCCCAGTAATGGCGACTTCTGCAATGTGTATGGGGTTACATGTATCAGTAACATATCTAAATACAATGGTATATTCTTTTTTATAAGATAGTTGCTCCTACTACTACTTGAACTGTCTGGATATCTTTCTTCCACATTGCTCTCATTACTGCTTGCAAATCCTGATATTTTATGACTTTATGTCTCTCTGTATGTAAGACACTGTAGTCACTGGGTGTAGCGCTCTCAATGATCAATGTTACTTATGTCTTTTTTTTTCATGGACCACTATATCTGGTTTTCTTGCATCTGTCTTTTGAACTGTTGGTAATAGGTGATCCCATGTGATGTAGACTACATAATTTTCTATGCTTTGTGACTCATTTCCAGTATTTTTCAGCTACTTCAGTATTATAATGTTTTCACAATCCCCAGTGCAATAGTCTTATCACATAATTATGCCTTTTAGTATACAGTCCTTCTGCCATTAGTGTGTCACAACCAGCAACAAGGTGTGCAACTGTTTCCAATTCTGTTTTACAAAACCTACATTTGTCTGTTTTTCCAACATGTTCAATGGACTTTGTAAACCAATGTGTACATAGTTGACTATCTTGGGCCACCAATGTTAACCTTACATCTATTGGTTTGAATTTGTCTCTCCTTAATCATTCCTGCTTTCGATCCTGATCAACATGAGGTAGTTCCAGGATTTTTCTATACTAGCAACTATATTTATGCATTTTTCACATTTATTACCTTCTCATCTGATCCTTCACCTTATATTTTTTCTTTTGTTTTTTTGGCACATTCAGTTGCTGCCTGATTTTTATCTACTTCTGGTTTGATTTCCATTCCCGCATGATGCAGATATGATTCTGCTAGACTAAGCAGAGAAGTCATCTTTGATTTATTCTGCTCATGTGTCAAAACTTTCACTATGTTTGGGTCTTGTGAGGTCAGCAGATATGCATGCAGTCCCACAATTGCAGATCTATACATGTAATCAATTTCAAGGAGGCCCATACTCCCTTCAGAATGGGGAATATATAATCTTGGTATGCACTGATTTTTATAAATCATTTGATGAGCATGAAGCATCCTTCTTGTTTTCCTGTCTAATCTATCCAACACCTTCTGGGACCAGTCAATCACTCCAAAACTGTAAGTTAGGACACAAAGAGCAAATTTGTTTATAGCTTGAACTTTTTCCTAGATATCAATGCTGTTTTCAGGAATAATTTAAGCCTTCTAAAATGTAACTTACTAAGTTTTATTCACATTTGTTCTTGTTTTATTGTTGATCCTTCATCAATTCCCAAATATTTATACACTCTCTCTTGCTCAAGTCTTTTTATATCACATTCTTGTCTTAAACTGATGTTTTCTTCCCATCCGTGATGCAGGAGTAATGTCTGACAATATACTGGAAATGGAGAGATTTGCATTACTTTAGTAATAGATTTGTAATTTGTGGTACATACCTGACATAACATTCTGCTTTATAGTCATAACTGTGTTATGGGAGGTGTTTAGATTATTGTCAGTAAACTACTGTGACTATCACAGACACATAACTGCATTTTTGTATATAATCAACATTGTCATGATAATTAAACCAGTTACACACATAATACGTACAAAAGTATGTGTATGATCAATCAATCTGCTATACATAGCTATTGGTATGTAGTATTACATTTTCAATAACAGGTTTGTGAAAAAATTACAACAGGACACCCTTACTAAAAAGTGGACTGTGGTGGATAAGAACTGTGTCTCATTTGTGTTCTGACCATGAACTCATTGCACTTACAACTGTTGCTGCAGGGAAAGCTATCTTCCAGACTCCATACTGTCCAGAGTGCTGACATCCATGCCTTTCCACAGAGCCTGTTTGTGCAAAGGAAAGTGAACCAAATGAAAATTTTCACTTTTTTCCTTAAGTATTGAACCCTGTTAGCGCATAGGTAGGCAATGAGCAAATGTAGAAAGCAATAGCAAACACATATTACTTGTGTAAATAGTCATTATGACCCTTCCTCTTTAAAAATGACTACTGAGGGACTCCAAGTGCAGTTTAACTATGTTCTCTCCTTTTTAGCTCAACATATTTGCACCTCGTGCTGCAGAGACAGTCAGGTATCAGGTTTAATTTCTGCAGTCACTACCATCCATGTTGCTGACCAGCGTGCAATGCTGCTAAGTGTGTTTGCACTTTATAATGCAACTGACATTACATTTTCAATTTTTAGGTAGTTAACCATGTTTGCACTAAGCCACATGCCATGCAAATGGTAAAGCTAAAAATACTGAAAAGATAAAGTGAAACAAAGGTTAAATAATTAGACAGCTCTGGATTTGAACCATCAGACTATTGCACTTACAAAACATAGTTGTAGTGGGTTATCTCTCTTTATCACAGACACAGCTTTGCAACACGTGTGACTAACATATTTAGTGCAATGAGTGATCATGCAAGCATTTATGAATATGTTTTCAGAAATGCACCTCTGTCTTTCTCTTTATATTCTTGTCATTCTTCTTTTATCTCTGCTTTACTGTCAGACATGCAGTCTGTAGTGCATTTTCCATCATTTTGCTTTAAATATGTGATGAAATGCATAACAGTGAACAACAGTTTTCATCAAAGGCAGGAGACTTGTGCTATTATAACCAAAAAATTATACATGTGGTGTTTTGCTTTATTTAAAAGTTCACTGAAATTAGTTACACATTTTATAAGGGTATCCCCACTAACACACCACTGCAGTGAAGGCTGTCTGAATTGCTTTGTGTTTTCCTTCACTCACACTAATCGTTTCCATTTATAAGCCATTAGCACCTCACAATGGTGTTAAGGCTACACTATGTTTACATATTTACACAAAGTCAAAAGTTTGGTATTCAGCAATTCTAATGAGTTCAAAAATCATTTGCATTTTCACAGTGCTCAGAGGGCTGAATCTACACTATAAAAAGGTAACCGTGTAACTAGGGAACTCGAAGGTGAGGAAATTTGTGTATTTGCACAAAACAGAAGATTGGTATTTCTCTGAAGGTGATTTCTCTGCAGAGAAGCCCTTCTTTTGCTAAGGTATGCTTCTATTATTCAAGGTCATTTTAGATTGTGTACACGTTTGCAAATCTATTTATATAGTCAGGAGAAAAATGAAGTTTTATCTGTATGCACTTCTTATACTTCACTGTTGGCATAGACAGTTTTGGCAGACATTTAGATTTGTGAGATATGGTATTAAAGAGAAATTTAATGTACATGTCACTGACACCTGGTGTCATGCTTTTTAGCTGGCAGGCACAGTGAAACGACTGGCATTCATAACTTGACTTCCTTACTATTTAGCAATGATAATTGTCATCCAGTAGTCAATGACATAACTTTTCATTCTTCACTATATGAATGTTAACAGAATGGGTGTTTCTATAGACCCTATGGGGTAACTCGCTAGGCTTCAAATGGCCCAAAAGGGCAGTTAGCCTAGTACTAACCTATGAACCTATGAACCTAACCTACCATTCTATTGTCCTAAATGAGAAGTGTATTGCAAGTGTTTTTCTGTTGGAAATGTGTTGGCAGCCTGATAATTTTGTGGGGGGGGGGGGGAATATATATATATATATATATATATATATATATATATATATATATCTTACTTACGTAGCATTCCTTTGTTTGTGTGGGAGAGGGTGGGGTAGGGAGCCTCCTACCATTCTGCTGTACTAAATGAAAAGTGTGTTTGAAGTGCTTTACATTGACAAATCATACACAGACTGATTATTTTTGAGAAGAAATACATTACTTATGTGATATTAATGTGTTTTATTCTTCTTTGTTTTATGTCACATAGGATTATGGCACCCAAGACTACAGATCCACGAAATGCCCCTTTCAATGATGTTGAGAATGAGGTCATCATCCAGGCTGTGAGGTGGCATGGAGCCTTCCTGTTTGAGATAGGCAGGGGGGATATGGCTTCCAGAATGGAGGTTGTAACCAGTTAGTTGCTGATGTAAATGCAGTTGGTGGTCCTAACCTCAATTATGATCAGTTGCAGCATAAGGCCACTGATATGATTTCATCAGCATGGAGGAGGACAGTTCCAGTTGGCCAATAACAGTTAGCTATTGGGGGTGGTCCTCTAACTGAGCCACCACTGACACCAAATGTGGAGCTCTTGTCCACTGTCAGAGATCCCAACAGCTCAGGTGAGCCTGCGCACTGTGTGCTTGATTTCAGTGCAATGTTGCTGGGAGGCCAAGTATGCCCCAGAAGCAGATTCCAGATAAGCTTACATATGGCAACTTTATATTGGCTTGTATACTAAAATATAATTTGGATGCTACTGCTTGTGATGCATGTTTTTTTCTATCTGTACCTATTGATAAGTCACAGTTATACAAGAGAGTTGTTCAGTAGACTTGGGTGTGGGCAGACAGTTCAGACAAGTTTCAGTTAGAGCTATTTCTTACAGGGTATATAGGTGATTGTGTATTCACTGTGCCTGTGTTATTCCCATTGTGATAATTAATTGCCATTCTTTCATCAGTTCATTTCTTCCAGGCCCATCCTCCCTGCAAAGTGTTGAGACATCTGCACATGGTAAGCAAATGTTTTTTTTTTCTTGAAAAGCATTATTTAGATATATATTATCTGTATATGTGAGAAGGGTGTAATAAGTGTTTGTATTGCTGTACCATTTGCAATTGTGTGAAAAAGGGTGGTCAGAGGTGGCCTGTTGTCTGCCCTACATCTGATGCTGGTGTGTCATTATGTGCCACTCAACATATGTTTAGGGCACATGTATGTTCCACTAGGGCCTCCAAAGATATGCTTTGGGCTCTAGATATGGCACAAGCTGTTATACATGACTGTCTCCACTGTGTGGCCGATTCAATGGTTTGGATGAATGCCACAGTGGAATGGTCAATGATTCTGATAGAACATCTGCTGGGAGGGGGGGCAACATCCATGTGGCTGTACAATTGCAACACCCTCTGGTGTTAGATAATGTGACTGTGCTCACTCCCATTCCTGTTGTGGCAATACTTCCACTGCTTGATCAGTGGTTGAGGTGTCCACACTCAGACATGGTAGACCACGAGGTTATGGTCTGGACATAGTTGTGAGAAGAGCTCCTCCACCATACATTGATCACATTCTGGTAGCACCCCCACATCAGACAATGGGCATGGACACACCAGTGTGACTCCTGGAAGAGCCAGTTCTCATGGTTGGGGGTGACAGTGCTGAACTGATGCCTCTACCATGCATGGTTCACACTTGTCTGACATGCCAGGATGTAGTGGTAGCACAGAGCTTGGCTGTGTTCATACAGACTCTCATACACACATTTCACATGGAGTGCCCATACAAACCCCCACACATACCAGTTACATGGGGCATTACTGAGGTTTGCATGTCATCATGTCTCAGTGGCCATTTTATATTATATACACTTCTGGCTGCTTGTGTTTCTTACTCACACACACAGTAACTACTTTGATGTCAGCGTTGGCCTCCTGTCCTCCCAACGCTGACCCTGTATAAATGATGACATATGTGCCTTCCAACCCTGACCCTGTATAAATGATGACATATGTGCCTTCCAACCCTGACCCTGTATAAATGATGACATATGTGCCTTTCAACCCTGACCCTGTATAAATGATGACATATGTGCCTTCTCCTCATTTCTGTCTTTTGGATTTAGGGTTACATATGTGTACGTCTCACACAAAGCATGGATAGCTAAATGAGTGCTTAGGATATATATTGGTGATGTTATTTGGAAATTTTTCTGATTTATCACAGCATTTTAGTGTTGTGATTTCTACTTTGAAATTGTAGATACAGCAGTCATGCGTATTGCTCCACTTGTGCGAATGTAGAGATGAGTAGATACATGAGTCATGTTCACTTATAAACTGCATAAATATATATTACAGAGGTAATTCCTGTCACATATTGATGTCATTGCTGGACAATTCACACACATTCTACTTAGGTACGTTTTCAAGTAACAGTATGCATGTATCTTCCATTTATTCATGTTCTTATACATTCATTTTTATTTTACAGGTTTAGCACTTACCTTGATAGTCCTGCAGTTACAACTGTTGTCATTCACGGCTGACTCTTTCTGATGGTAGCAGAACACATCCATGAGATGGGTCAGTAAAGGTTTTCAGCATTGCCTGGCATCAATTTTACTGTATGTATGTACATAGGATGAAAGTTGTACCCATTAGTTGGTCAGCATGTGTGGTATACATTGCTTCTTGACCAGTGTAAGGGCATATTGTGCATGTCTATTTCTACCTACACCAACAGAAGCTGGGGGTTCTTCCTCTGACTCTTCACCTGCGTGTGGATGTGTTCACCTTGCCAGAGGTAGTGGAATCTTTGCTCCTACCCCGTGGTGTTCCTGTTGCAGCTGCTTTCACAGAATAATACTATGTAGGATAGCACAATGATCATTTTACACAAGCACTGGGATCGCACTGCAGAGCACCCCCTTATTTATCTAGACACTGAAATCATGACTTCAGCAACCCAAACACATACTCTATGGTATTTCTTGTTTGAGTGTGTGTCTCATTATACCATTCCTACGTGGGTGGGTGTGCATTTCTGATGGGTGTTATCAGCCATGGTTCATGTGCATCCCCTGCATCCCCCAATAAAAGGCCTTCTGGGATATCACCCTTGGAAAACCTCTGGTAGAGCTGTGAGTTGAGACAGATATGGGAGTCTTTGTAGCTGCTGGAGTTGCCAGTGTGCACATTCAGGATAATTCCCTTGGCATTACACTCAACTTGGCAGTTAATTGAGTGGAAATCATTTCTGTTGATATAGTCCCTTCCCCTGTTCTCCGGGTGGTGCTCTGATCTCAATGTACATGCAGTCTATTGCACCCAAGACTTGGAAAGCATGTTACAGGGTAGAAGTCCTGCATAGTTCTAGCTCTGTCCTCATGGGTTCAGGGGAAATATATATATAGTAATTGGCATGCTGTATTCAGGAACTGATATAGGATCTTGGATGCTGATGCCTGCGACCCCCCCCCCCCCACACACACACACCAGCATGTCCACTGTGGGTCTTTAAAAGGTTCCTGTTGCTAATATTCTAGGTGCTACACATACCTCAGTATCCATAGTTATTGACTCTCCTCAGTTTGCCCTTGATCTCAGGTGAGAACAGAGGGGGCAGAGTTCCTGGAGTGTGTCTCTATCCACCTTGTAGTGCTCTACTATTTCTATCTCATGTTAAATGGGGTCTAAATACCCTTCTCTTCCTTGCCTGTGGTCTAGCAGCAGCATAAACATGAGCCTGCTGCACATACACATGCAGAAGAGCTGCAGCAGCCCCTAACATTCTTTTTCTACAGTGTAGTTTATGTGTCTGTATTCCAATAGGTTTTGGAGTACAAGGCAAAAGGCTACACTTAGTGTACATGATTGCTTTATAGCTTGTTGAATAGCTCTACCATCTTGGATTGATTGATTAGTATGTAATGCAGCCACTTATGCAGTAATTAGCATACCACAATGTTTACCATGTTTGCAAAGGATCTACACATCGTGTAGAGCTGCTTATTGAATACAAATCAGTGTGCTATTGTGTGCATGTCATGGCATGATGTGCACATGGTTTTAGCGAGCTGTGTAGGGTTTATTGAATACTTCCCGGTATGTGGAATCAGGCTGCACATTTGACAAATAGTATGTATACCATATATGTTTATAAATCAATCTATATTTAACATGAATGGGTATTATTCAGCATAGATATATATGGTTTTATATCTATTTGATGAATTACTGAATTGTTATATATGTATTTTTGTATTTTTGTTTAGTGCTGTTTTCACATTTGATTTTTTTTTTCGTTCTTTTACAAGGTCATGTGATTTACTGTGGTCCTATATAAATTGTGGATTGGTCAAGCAATTTTATTTATACAAATGATGATGCTGTGTTTACAGTGAAATCATGGTTTGTGTTTTCCATAGACTAATTTTGGCTTATTGAAGTATATTTATTTCATATTTTTTAGTGTGGTGCTGAATTTTGTCATTTGGTATAGCTAAATACATATAGCCATCTATATATATTTATATGTATGCATACATATCAAAATGCTTCTTGCCTACAGGTGAATTACTGTAAGATGTTTTAGCGGAACAATTATCATACATTAAAAACAATAACTATAAGTGGAAACAATGGACTGGATACAGTGTTCCTAGAAAAGACACAAAAATGATACATAGAAGACTGTTATTTCTAAAATAGAATGTTTCAGTTATCTCTAAAATGAGGAAACATTTAATGTTGTTGAAACTGTTGCTGATTTATATCTGCAAGACTAATTAGTATTGTAGACTATTTTGGGATTTTGTTTAGAACTTAAATATTATTCTATTAGCCTCTGATGAAACCTTATCACTTAGAATTAAATAAGTATAATACAAGCAGTGGAGTGGGAAAACATTTTTTGATTTAGTATAATATAATAGATAAAGTGCTTTATATTATAAACAGTTTGGCAAGCAATTACCTTGAGCATCAATGTGAGCATGGCTACTGTTACTTAACAGCATTATTTCTTATTTATGTCCTCATATTTCCTAGTTTACTATATATATATATATATATATATATATATATATATATATATATATATATTATATATGAATATATATCCATATGCATGCATATATATTAGAAACTATATGTATATGTGTGTGTGTGTGTGTGTGTGTGTGTGTGTATATATATATATATATATATATATATATATATATATATATATATATATATATACATATATATATATATATATATATATATATATATATATATATATATATATATATATATATATATATATATATATATATACACACACACATATATATAGTTTCTAATGAACATTTAGGCACATTGTAATTGTCTCAAAAGTTCATAGGTTACAAGATTTCTTTCCTTTTATTTCTTTTCACTGGTTGTTTAGAGTGCTTTGAACTTCATGCCCTTTTTTATCTTACTTCAGCTTACCTATTTTGTTTGATTGTCTAGGCAACTAGGGTAGCTGCACACACACTTTTGCACTGGGGTTGTGATTAAGCCATTGCTTTAGCTGATACAGTCTGGTAATTTTAAATTTTATATCTAACCTTTGGTATTGAATAGTCAAGTTTATTAATTTTAAATCTGTATATTACATAAAGGTTTTTATTTTTGTAAGAAGGCGGTCTTTCCTGGGTTGAGGGATTGTTTGCTGTAGAGTTGACAGCTTTTAATCAAGTACTGAAAATATAGCTCTCTTGTATAAACAGGCATAGAATAAGTTAGATTTATTTTGATAATCATTACTGTTTGTAGTGTGATATGCTCTAGATGTGCTGTTTTTTAATTTCTAGCTGCTTTCATGGATGTGGGCTAAACTTGTGCTATGATTCCTGGAGCAATAGACTTTAAATGTAGTTGCTGAGGCAGTGGCTCACAGAGGGGGCTTCCTGACATTCCATATTCCTGGTCAGGGCATTCATGTGCCCATTAGTAAAATACTCACTTGTTTGGAACTCAAGTTGTTGCAGTGGGTGACATGCTGGCAAGACATCTTGATACAGCTGTGTAAATTATAGAACATAGCTGAACATTATTTAAATACTTTTGCTTATTTATGTTATTCAAACAGATCATGCATTTATATTTTTACATTGCTTCTTCGGATTTAGAATGCTGTATAGTAACATGGTTCAGAAATAAAGAATTCAGCCTTCAGTGGTTACTTATTTGACAAATGTAGTTATAGTTCAAAGGTGCATATGCTGGTGTTGGATAAAAGGGATGTATGCGAGCTGTAAAGTAATAGGGTAGGATGACTACCTATTCTCACATCACCAGCTCCTTTCTTGAAGTTTCCCAGGTCAACTTTGATGCTAAGTGTGTTTTACTAACAAACATTCCAAAGCTCTGTGGGGAACAACGGTTAGGCTTTATGCCATGTACTCTGAAGCACTGAAGTTTAAAATCCTGGTAGGAGCTCTAGGTATCTTAAGTGATGTGCCAAGTGTCTTAACTTCATGGTTGTGTTATTGTTTTAATGACTCATTCTGTGGTTTCATCATAATTGTTTCATGGTCTATGACTATTTTTTACTTTTTTCAGTTATTTTTCATTGTGTGATGCTCAGCCTCCTGTAATTCTTTGTGGAATGCCCTCTGAGCTTTCATATCATGTAATGGGTTCCACTAAGGTTTTTTTTTTTTTTTGTGCTAGCAGTGATGTCCAAGTTTTTGGTTTCACTTCTGATGTTGGAGTTTGAAATCCTCATAAAGATGACACTTATCATTTGAGTTCAGCAGAAAGTTCAGACAATAGCAATATCGATGTTGATAATGCTGTGTGGCTTCCTCCATACCATAGTGAAAGGCATTAAGGTAAATCACAAACAGTGTGTATAGCAAGAACTAGCTTCGCCATTGAGCACACTATTCAACCACAGCCTAAGTACAGACTTCATTCCAGCAGAGTGGAGAACTGCCATTGTCATCCCCTTACACAAAGGTGGTGCCACTACTGATCCTGGAAACTATTACCCCATTAGCTTGACAAGTCTCATCTGTAAAGCCATGGCGAGTATTATTATGGATCTCATAAACAAGGGCATAGGCAATCTCCAAGCACTTGACCCCACCCAGTTTGGATTCGTTAAGGACAGATCTTGCCTGTTAAACCTGGTTGACTTCTTTGAGACTGTCACCAAGGCCCTTGATGAGGGAAAGTCAGTACATATAGCATACCTTGACTTAGCCAAGGCCTTTGACACAATCCCCCAATCAAGCATCATCAAAAAGCTAACACAACTTGGTGTAAATCCCTGTCTCATCACTTGGGTGGCCCACTGGCTCATCGACAGGACCCTCAAAGTCAAATCCACCTTCGATAGCAGATCTGTTACTAGTGGAGTTCCCCAGGGATCTGTCCTGGGACACCCTACTGTTTGGCATATATTTCTCAGAGGTCTAGGCAAATATAAAAGGTCTGTGGCTGACCAAGTTTGCAGATGACTGTTAGTTGGGTGTTGTTATTGACTCCCCAAATGATGTTAACATACTGCAAGAGGGTCTTAAAGCAACTAATGACTGGTGCCAAAGTCATGGCCTCAAGCTAAATGAAAAAAATGTATCATCATACCATTCAGCAAAAACATGACCCCTACCAATTACCACATCAACGGCAACCCCCTAAGCACACAACCTGTGGTGAGAGACCTGGGAACTTAGGTTGACACCAACCTTACATTTGACCATCATGTAGTGGCAGTGGTCAGAAAAGCCTTTTACTTCATTCATCTCATAAGTAAAGGGATTGCATCCAGAAAAAAAAGAGGTTATTACCTCTCTATACTCCTCCCTTATTAGATTAATAATTGAGTATAACGCCCCATTTGAGATGTACCTCTCCAAACATCTGCATCAACTGGAAAGGCCACTGAAATACCTAATAAAGAGAATCCATGGCCTCCAACACCTGTCCTGTGCAGACAGGCTCAAATCATTATCACTCTACTCAGTATCGTACAGATTGCTCAGGGGTAATCTGTGTCTCAAACCCTGCCATACTAGAGATGCTTTGTATTCATAAGTCTAACTCCTCATGCACTACCCGCTTAAAAGGCCTGAATCTAATATGTGACATCAACAAAACCTGCTGGAGAGACAGGTTTGTCTCCCAGAGGCTGCCCCATCTCTGGAATAGACTTCCCATACACATCAAACAAAGCACCTTGCTGACCTTCTTCAAGTGCAACCTTGATGAGTGGATGGGAAACCACAAATTTGTCCCAGGGATTTCACGTGTCCCTCACTGACAGAGTTGACAGGTACTGACTGAGGTTTCTTTTTGGGGATAAACTCTTGGCTGGGCTTGTAAGGACCCCAGGGCCATTAGTCTAGTAACCTCCTATGATCCTATATATACGTATATGTATAAAACTAGTGAAAAAAACTTTCCTTCTGTGGTTGTGCTTACTGTAATCATTGCTGATTCACAGTGATACACTATTTTTTGTTAAATTTTGAGCGACAGCAGTCCATGTATGGGTAAAGCATTTTCACTTGGGGTGTAGGGGAAGAAATTAGTGAATGATATGGATCTGTTTTAAAAATAACTGATTATGAAATTAGGAATGAGTGCTGTAACGATCATATATAAACAAAAAAATGCATTGAACCACAGAGACTCTTACAAAGTTCCAAACCTCAGTGTTAAATAAACACTACAAGAAGACTAAAAACGTAATGAGCGCTTTCATTTTAATAATTAAAACTTCATCAGAAAAAGTGTTACAGCCACACTGTTTAAAACTGTTTAAAACCATGAGGCCTTTCATCACATGACTAATAACATAATTATACATTTAAAGTGGTAAACATCTTTACAAATACATTGGAAGTTATGCAGGTTCTTAAGACATTTAGTAAAACGAAAACCAGGTACAAAGTAAAATAAAGTCAATCATCTCTGCAATGCATTCAGTTTTAGTAACGATCCTCACAAAATCTGTGTCTCTCACATTACTACACACACACACACACACACACACACACACACACACACACACACACAGTTGTTGTTGGGCAAGGGGTCAATTTGGTATTAATTACATTTTTCAGTATGTAATGTGAACTGTTTTTTTTTTTCTTTTTGTTTTAGTGAAGTAGGGCAAAACAGGAAGTATCTGACAGGCTAGATACAGTAAAACCAATGGCATATGTCACTAAAGCAAGCAAGCTGGTGTAGTACTCAAAACTGTATTCACATCTGTGACATGGTCAGTGAAACTGTGGTTGGGAGACCCTGTATCATGATGACACAAATATATGGGCTCACAGAAGGAAGGAGAAATGTAACGGTGCAAACATACTGATCATTTGATTGAGGAGTAGCCCATAGTGCTCATTGCACCATACCTTTCAACCTGATTCATTGAAAATCTGGACAAAGGCTCTTGAAAAGTAAGTACATCCTGGGAAAATCTGGGCTTCTAATTAGAATAAAATGGACATACTGGATAGCACTGCTCCTCCTATATCCTTCCAAAATCCCAGCTTCTAATTAGAATAAAATGTACATACCAAACAGTGTCACTCATCCTGCTACAAGGAGGATACTGGAATACATTACCACTCAGAAACACTCATTTTTCTAGGGTAACCTTGCATTATAATAGCACAATGTTGCCTGCTGCAAGACAAGTCCACAGTCTGCTGCCTGCATTGATGTGGTGACCTTGCTTAGGAAAAGGGTGAGAAATGCATAAGAGTTATGGCCTGATGACTGTTCTGAGCCACGTCTTTTATTACCATCCTTGTCATTAGTAAGAGGTTTCTCCCTTGATAGATGGAGAAGTGGGACCTAGAGTCCCAAAGGATGAAAATAATAGGTGATTTGGGTACTCGGATGGTCAGGACCTGAGTTCATGCAGAAGTACAGGGTCAGAAGAAAAACACTTATTTCAGTACATTTTCATGGTGCACCTTAAACTTCCCATATTAACATATTATACACACCCTCCAAAAAATTATAACATTGTTATCAACCATTGCTATACTGTATAAGGACTCAGGTCAAATGCACAAGTATAATGACCAGGAAACATGAGTAGAAAATAACGGGATGACACTTACTCAAAAATGTGTACTTTTGCAGGTTTTGCAGGGTCAGCGGCATCCTCAGCTGCATTGCTATTGCCCTCCAGAATCCTTATCTGTAATCCTATCAATAAATTAGAGCATGATGCATGACTCAGCACAGGATGAAACATGACCTAGAAAATTTAAAGAATAGTGCATGAAATTTATGATAGGCAATGGACCATTGCTACTATGAGTGAAAACCCAACACACACTTAAAAAGACAAATACTTGTACATTCAAGCACAAATTGACACCATACCTACTACTAACATCATTATATCCTCACCGATACCACCACTTTCACTATGGTAACATGGAGGAAAAGTTTATGAACCCTGGATGTCAGTACAATACCCTTTCTGGTACTTTCCTCCTCCTCATTCATTTACTGGCCCTGCAGTCCTACTACTGTCCATACCAACCTGGTCCCCTGAACTCACCAAGTAAAGTATTACACATGTACACACACACACACACACACACACACACACACACACACACACACACACACACACACACACACACACACACACACACACACACACACACACACACACACACACACACACACACACACACACACACACACACACACACACACACACACACACACACACACACACACTCATTCTCATTCATATCTAAAAGGAACCTTACTGAACTAGTTTGTTCAAATTTATTTAATTAGACTTCCATGCTTTTTTTACAGTGTTAGGCAAACTAACCATGTTTGAACAGTCACAAGTTACAAATGTATTAATTCCCCTAAAACTACATTAAAGCAAAATACAAAAGCAAAACAGCCAAAAAAGCGTTATCAAAAGCTTTATTATTACTGGGTGACCGCAGTGGTGCAACGGTTAGCGTTGCTGCCTCACAGCAAGAATTTCTCCGGTTCAGTCCTCAGCTGGGGTGCCTTCTATGCGGAGTCTGCATGTCCTCCCTGTGGTCACGTGGGTCCCCTCTGGGTGCTCCAGTTTCCTCCCACATCCCAAAGACATGCTGTAGGTGGATTGGACACTCTAAATTGGCCCTAGGTGTGAGTGTGAGCATGTGTGTGCCTTCTGTGGAAGGTTGGGCGCCAGGCTGGCAACTCGACACTGTAAAACTCCACTGCCAATCATGAGCAGACAGGTGATCCACTGTGGTGACCCCTAACTGGGAAAAGCCAGAAGAAGAAGAAGATGATTTTTTGCCCATTTTGTTGTTTTTCTATTTATAATCAGCACATTTTTAGCAATACATTAAAGTAGAAGATCAAGACGTAGAATTTTTTTACTAAAATCATTTCAAAATTCTCCCTGGGTGACTTGCTATTATTTGACTGGCCACAGCTTCACTGCATCACAGTCACAACCATCAGTTAATAATGCGGTCTCAGCTTATGACACTGTGGACAGCAGTGGACTGATGATGTAGTGGTTAGCACTGATCAAACTGTAAAAAAAAGTCATAATTTAAAGGGGGCACAAAATTTCATTCTACCCTGTTATTTTATTATAAAATTCTCCACTTTCTGGCAAATATCAGACAGCTGAGAGTTATGCATTGCACCAATATGCCATGTGCCACACCAGGCTCACTTGACCAAAGTAAGAGGGTGCTAGAATGAAAACTGATTGTGGCAGGCACATAAATCTGGGAGTAATGCTACAGACCATTGGCAGCTACAGTGCAGGAATCCTGAGGCTGCCCACTTAAGGAAGTACAGCCCTGATATATGTATGCATCAGCAGTCCAAGGCCTTGGTTAGAACCCATCATGAAAATATATGGTGCTGTGGGGGTAATAGCTGGAATTCTGTGTTTAAGATCTCAGTTATATGGGACAGTAAGCAACTGAATCATACAGGAGGTATACAGGATATAAGTGACGAATGATGACATCTGCTGGTGCTACAATTACCTGTAAACACGTACAGCAGGGGCCAAGGAATACTACTTGTTGTGTACTGGTCTTGTGCAACTAGGTGGAGACAGAGAAAGACCGAAGGAGGGAGACAGAGTTAGTGGATGTGATAAGGATTGGTTGTTCCTGTTCCTGTTGTACTGATGTTTGCTGTTCCTATTGTTGCTTCGAATGGTTGGATTAAAATCTTTAATATTGAATTTGGAGTCAGTCTATGTTAATCATCTGGCAACTTAACAATTTGGTGATGAGGTATTTACATGTTTCTGCTTGTTTACAATGGCTGTTGCTGCTACTCGTTTTCCTCCACCATTTTTGCCATGCACGGGTGAACCCGCTATATCATATGATATGTGGCTGAACATGTTTAATAACTACATGTTGGTTGTTGGTGCATCAGGAGATGAATGGCAGGAAGCACGCAAAAAGGCACTTCTCCTTCATTGTCTGGGAAGAGAGGGTCAGAGACTGTTTTACATGCTTCCGCACCAAGGTATGTCAATGGAGGATGCCATTACGTCTCTACGAGCTCATTTTGCTCCACAGAGAATTGGTGTTGCTGAGCAGCATGCTTTTAGAAAACATGCTCAGTCTGTCCATGAAATTATTCCTCAGTATGTGGCCTCATTACGAGACTTAGCAGTTAAATGTGAGTTTGATACTAAACCGGATGAAATGTTACGTGATTAGCTGGTGGAACATGTGTCTAGTCATTCTATATGTGAATGATTACTTTTAGAACCCAACTTGACTTTGGCTAAAGCTATTATGATTGCTATACACAGTGAAGTTGTGGGTGAGCAGGCAAGTTTATTTCAGGTGATAGACCAGTCCCGGTACAGACTTTACATACTCAACCTGTGTCTGCTGCTGGGTTGCCACCACCACAGGCCTTCTTCTAAGCCCATGTTTGTTTCATAGCCTATGGTAGCTATGCCTTCTGTAGCCTCTTTTCATGCTTGTTATTGTTGTGGATCTGATAAGTATCTTGCCAATGATAAACACTGTCCTGATGCTTCTGTTAAATGTAACAACTGCCGACTGGTCATTTTGCATTTGTTTGCTTTTCTTTGCAAACATGCTCTGTGCAGGAAATTGCCTTACCTGAGCTTCAAATCCTTTACTTAAGTGATCATTCATCATCTGAGAGAATCTGTTGCAGTGTCACAATGAAAACTTCATCTGCTACTGCACTTAATGATCTAACTGCAGATTCTGGCTCATCAATATCCATTTTGCCTAAATGTATATATGATACACACTTTCAAGGGGAACCTTTATTGCCACCTTTAGTTAAGTTAGTGACTTATTCCCATGCTCCACTTCCTGTACTTGGCTGCTTACCAGTTACTATGTCCAAAGATGATGTTACATGCTCTATATCTGTTTTCATTGTGGAATCTGGAACTGCTTTGCTGGGTATGGATTTTATAAAGGGTCTATATTTGTGCTTCAACAGCAGTTCTGTCTTAGCATGTGCTACCATGAACTTGGTTCCTGTTATGCATCTTGCTACAGTTCCATTACCTCCTCTGACCCTGGGTTCTGCAAAAAGCTTTATACACAAATTTAAAATATTAGATTATGTTACTCCAGTGCGACAACAATTATGTCACTTACCTCTGTCAGTTCAGCAGGATGTAAGTGCAGAGCTCAATCTTCTTCTTCAAGCAGGGATTATTGAAAGAATTGATGTTTCTCCCTGAGTCTTACCCATTGTGGTGGTTCAAAAGAAGACAGGTGGTATTCGCCTATGCGTTGATTTAAGAGAACCTAATAAAGCTATCATTATGGACAGTTTACCTCTTCCTCACATCAATGAAATGCTTTCCTTGCTGAAAGGAGCAACAGTGCTCTCTACAATTGATTTAGAAAGTGCATACTTTCAGCTTTTGTTTCATGAAGACAGCCATGACTTGACTGCCTTTATTCCTCATGACGGCTTGCTCTGGTTTTGCCAGGTATCATACAGGTTAGCATCTGCTCCATCTCCTTTTCAAAAGTTGCTTGCTACAATTTTGCAGGGGTTGTCAAATGTTGCAAACTACTTAGATGATATAATTTTGTGAGGACACACACAGGCTGACCATGATTGGACACTTCAAGCAATTCTTAAATGCATAAAAGATGCATGATTACAGCTAAATGAATTAAAATGTCATTTCAATCAAAGCAGTTTACATTTTCTGGGCCATACTGTTACAGCACAAGGGCTACAGCCTGATCAGGAGCATCTTGAGGCTCCTCTCCATGCTCCAGCTCCCACCAATGTTTCCAAGTTACATTCCTTCCTTGGACTTGCATCTTGGTATAATAAGTTTATTCCACCCTTTGCCACCATTTTAGAACCCCTATGTGCCTGCCTCCACCAAGATATGCCATTTTCCTGGTATGAGCAGGTTAAGTCAGTGAAACAGTGGCTGACTGACAGTCCAGCCTTGTTTTTATTTAACTCTGACTTGCCTACTGTAGTGCTTATTTATTCACCCAATTATGGGCTTGGAGCTATCTTTGCTCAAGTTCACTCTAACCATACAGAACGGACTGTTGCCTTTGCATCTAGGACTCTTACTGCTGCTGAAAGGAAATATTCTACAATTGAAAAAGAGGCTCTTGGATGTGTGTGGGCCGTTAAAAAATGGATAACTTACTTGTGGGGTTGTAAATTTACTCTCCATACTGATCACCAAGTGTTGACCACACTATTGACCTCAAAAGGGTCTAATCAGGTAGGCATATGGACTGCATATTGGGCAGTACAACTGCTGTCTTTCAACTATTCTGTTGCTTATTGTCTTGCATCACAGAATTACATTGCTGATTGTCTCTCTCACTTGCCCTTACCTGCTGCTGAAGATATTTCTGAACCTGAGCCTGATTTGTGGCGATGTTGTCTGCTGTTTTAACTGCCCTGTCACCTGGTGAATTTGCCTCTGCCTCCTGCAGTGAGTTGTCTGCTCTGCAAACCCAGCTTACCAATGATTGGCCTTTTTTTATTAATGCAGCGGACACAAACATGCATCCATATTCCAGATTATGAGATGAACTCAGTGCACAAGATGAGTTTGTGTTCCATGAAAATCATCTCATTGCTTCTGTTTCTCTGTGCCACACTTTAGTGACACTTGCATATGAAGGCCACCAAGGCATGGTGAGAACCAAACAGTGGCTGTGTGGCTACTGTATACTGCTGGCCAGGTATGGATGACATGGTTGCAGCTCAAGTTAAAAATTGTCAACTTTGCCAATCTTCTAATAAGACTGCCAATTCTTCAGCGGCACCTTTACAACCTGTTCCAGTTCCATATGAACCTTGGCAAAAGCTGACCATATATGTAGTGGGTCCATGTGAAATGGCTATCTATAATTGTCATTATGCCCTAACCCTCACTGATTATCACAGCAAGTGGTCAGAAGTTGCCTTCATTGCCTCTGTCACTACTCAGTGTTATAGACTTCCTCACTTCATTTTCCAACTGATTTAGATATCTGCGTACCATTGTATCAGATAATGGATGTCAATTTAATGCTGCAGATTTTGAAGCATTTCTGGCAGAAAGAGATCTACAACATAGGTTCATAGGTAGGTACTAGGCTATCGGCCCAAGGGCCTACGTAAGCCGAGCCAACAAGGTTCCCTGGCTTACCCCACCCAAGAAAGTTATTTTCCTGTGCCACTGTCGAGCAGAGACACAGAAGTGATCCCTGGAGTGTATTTCCTATTTCCCATCCACTCATCAAGATTTTTCTTGAAGAGTACTAATGAGGAACTTTGCTTGACATAGATGGGTAGCCTGTTCCAGAGTATGGGAAGTCTCTGGGACAGGAATCTATTCCTCCAGCATGTCCTGTTTATTGTGGTGACAAAGTTTAGGTCCCTAGAGTGTAAAACTCAGAGGGATTGGGATTTCTTTAGGTGTAGCATGTCCAACAGCTCTGGGTTTGACATAGCTTTATATGTTAGGCAGAGATCACCTCTGAGTAGGCGGTATGCTATGGAGTAAAGCTGGAGTTTTTTTGAGGTGGTCAGTGTAGGGCATTTGTTTGAGGCCAGTAATCCTCTTTGTGAGGTACTTATGTGGCCTTTCCAGCTGCTGCAGATGTCTTGTGAGGTACATTCCAAAAGGGGCATTGTACTCTATAATGGGTCTAATGAGTGTCGAGTAGAGGGGAACAATGACCTCTTTTTTCCTGGATGAGAATCCTTTTATGATGAGGTGTGCCACATAGAAGGACTTCCTGACTACTGTGGCGATGTGACTATCAAAGGAGATACTACTGTCCACCTGGGTCCCAAGGTCTCTTATCACACATTCAGTGTTAAGTAGATTGCTGCCTATGTGGTAGTTCATGGGTACAGAGTTTTTACCAAAGGGGATGACACTGCACTTTTTGGCACTGAGCTTAAGGCCATGACTCTGGCACTAGGCATCTGTCTCAGCGAGGCCCTTCTGTAGGATGTCCACATCATTTGGGGACTTGACTATGGCTCCTAGTTTGCAGTCATCTGCGAACTTCATTAGCCAGAGGCCTTCTGTGTTAACCTGTACTTCAGAGACGTAGATACCAAACAGGAAAGGTCCCAGGATGGAACCCTGTGGTACTCCACTTGTCACTGCTTTGAGGTCAGATTTGGAGTCTGCAACTTTTACAGTGTGGGTTCTGTCAGTGAGCCAGTTGGCAACCCATCTTGTGATGTAGGGATTTATACCTAGTTTAGTGAGTTTAGCTATAATTCCAGAATGGGGGATGGTGTCGAAAGCCTTGGCAAGGTCAAGATAGGCTGTGTGAACCACCTTACCCTCATCTAAGGCTTTGGTGACTGCCTCAAAGAAGTCGATTAGGTTCAGGAGGCATGATCTGCCTTTCACAAACCTGAACTGGGTGGGATCCAGAGTTTGGAGGTTACCAATGTCTTTGTTTATGAGTTCCATGAGGATACGTGCCATGGCCTTGCAGACCAGGCTCGTCAGGCTAATAGGTCGATAGTTCCCGGGATCAGTGGTGGCTTCCCCTTTGTGGAGTGGGATAACTGTTGCTGTGCGCCATTCAGTGGGCACAAAGCCTGATGCAAGGCTATTATTGAACATGGTGCTTAAGTGGGGAGCCAGTTTATTCTGAAGTTCGTGTAAAACGCAGCCTGGGATGTTGTCCGGTCCCATGAATGCTGTGTTTTTGGCTTTAGAGAGTGCAGCTTTTACCTGCGTAGTTGTGATTACAGGGACTCTGCAGTCTTCCTATATAAATATGGGCCCTTTAGGGGGTGAGGGTGGGTAAAGTTAGCATTGAACCTATCTGCCAGGATGTTGGCAATATCAGTTGGTTCTGTAATTTGCATGCCGCTGTGCTATAACTCAGAGCAGATCTGGGTGTTGCCATCGAGATTCTTGACATAGCTATAGAATGCTTTGTGGTTGTCCTTAGAATTAGTGGTGATTTTGTTTTCGTAGCTAGCTTTGGAGGATCTTATAAGGGATCTCAGCTACTTACTGAGGCTGACCAGGGAGTTCCTCCACTGATGGGATTTTACTCTCTTTTGCAACAGTTTCTTCCTTCTGTTGTACAGTTTGTTTATGGTAGGGGACCACCAGATTGGCTTCCTTTTTTTGGAGGATAGCATCTTGGTTCTGTTTGGGATAGCACAATGCATGCACTTGTGTAAGTGCTTATAGAGTGCATTTGTGTAAGATTCAGCAGTTATAACTGTATTGTCCATCTGCATGGGTGTCATGAAGTTCACCACTTCTGTCTTAAGAAGCATGAAGTTGGATTTGGCGAAATTTTTTACCATGGTTTCCTTAATGGGGTGGGGGTGGGATGTGGATATCAAGGGTGATTAGCTTATGGTCGGATCAGACCAACGAGGAGTTGACTTCAGGTGTGGAACACTGGTCACTCATGTTGGTAATCACTAGGTCTAGGATATTGTTGCTCCTGGTGGGGGTGTAGATAAGTTGATCCAGGGCAATGGAGTTTATGAATTCCAGAAAGCGTTGAGCTAAGGTTCATAGGTTTATAGGTTCATAGGTAGATACTAGGCTATCTGCCCATGGGCATTTATAAGCCTAGCCAGAGTGTATTTGGCTTCTGCCTCCCTATTAGATTAGCCTACTGTGCCTCTATAAAGTAGGTCACAGAAGGTACCCTTTTAAGGAGTAGTTTTCCCAGTTAGTGGTGGGATAGTTGAAGTCGCCCATTATTAGGGTGTTTGGTTGAACCCTAATATTTTCCAGTACATCAAGAAAAGAGGAGTGGGAATCCTGGAGCATGGTGGGGGATCTGTTGCAAGCTACAATTTGGACTGCAGTTTTGCCCAGAGTTAGTTGCACTTGGATAACCTCAGATGCACTATGCTGAGCAACTAGCCTGGAGGTGTGGATATCCTTAATGAATATGGACACACCTCCACCTTTGGTGTTCCAGGTTACATGGCCGAAATGTGTGGTATGAGTTATAGTCTGGTAGTACAGGGGTGCTCTCTGGAGCCTTGAACCAGGTCTCAGTCACTGCACAGATATTGATGTTCTCCATTTTAAGGAGTGCCTTGAGTGAGTGCATTTTGAGATTTAGACTTCTAGCATTGAGTAGCATTACCCTCAGTTTTTGCTTGCCTGTTCCTGTTACAGTGGTGAATTTGTTATTTGAACCTTGCCTAAAAAAGGCACTATAGGGCAGCAAGAGCCTTAGCCAGTATCCAGAATCCCAGGGGAGACAGTTGCAGGCCATCTGTGGCAAAGCATCGTGGTTTGTCGGCCATGTCATGCCAGGCAGTCAGATACTGGATTCCCTTAGAATGACACCAGAAGCTTAGCC
Organism: Protopterus annectens; assembly: GCF_019279795.1. Lineage (NCBI taxonomy): Eukaryota > Metazoa > Chordata > Ceratodontiformes > Protopteridae > Protopterus > Protopterus annectens. Next base: position 377,366,923 of record NC_056731.1, read on the forward strand.
AATTGTTGAAGTCAATCATTTTGTCCTTGTACTGTGGTATCATTCTGGGTGATAACAGAATGCTACTCAGGGCTAGGGTCATACCTGCCTGGGCTACAAGATCAGAGAGGTCTTCCATGTCTCTTTTCATGTAGTCCAGCGAGGTATGTCTCAGGTCATTCACACCAGCATGGACAATGACAGAGTCATATTTGTACTTGTTGTGGAGTGACCTGAGTGCGTGGGTTAAGTGACGGATCCTGGCACCCGACAGGCAGCTGACAGTAATCTTCTCCTTGTTTAGCCTGGTGAGTGGGGCATCAGTGTGCCTGACTATAGAGTCACCTATGACTAGTGTGTTGGGTACGTTGTTTTGCCTTATTGGCTGTGGTTGAGTGGCACACTGAGTCTGTGGGCTATGTGTCATTTGGGTTGTGTTGGGGGATGGAGGTTGCTTGCGTTTCTGCTTTGGAGGTCTCTGTTGTTTAGACAGATTATTATTGAGAGTGTCCATGAATATTTTTGTGTTATTATGTGTGGATTTTGGTGGTGTAGATTTAGTGAGACTATGTGATGAGTGTGGTGTGGTGCAAATGTTTATCTTCTGCTCATGACTGTCAAGTTCAGTTTTGGTTGGAGAGAGCTTTACTTCCAATTTGGCTAGATAAGTGCATCTTTCACAGGTTGTAGTGTTGGGTGATAGGAGGAGAGGGTTGTCTGTGTACATGAGGCAATTTCTACATTGCCTCAAGATGCCCAGATTCATCAGATAGACAGGAGAGAACACTGTGAGCTGACCCTTGGACATGCCTGAATAAAAAAATATTTTCCTCTAGATAAGTGAGGAAAGTGAGTACAAGAGCTGTTTTTCTCTAAGCAAGTTAGAAAAGTAAGTACAAAAACTGTTTTCCTCTAGGTAATGAGGAAGGATGAGTGCTATAGTAATTAGTAGCTTATTTAGTGCTTACAAGTTCTGAACAAGTGCTGAGCACGAATAAGCAAATTTAAGTGCTAAAAGTAAAAATCTGTATCTGCACTAGATGAGTTACAGGACAGAAACAAGTGCAAATGCAAGCTTTCAAATCAGAAAGTTGAGAGAGATGGGAGAGATTGCCCAAACAGCCAATAACTACAATTTCTGGGCCAGAACCACTCCTTATGTGGTAGACAGGTTACCTAGTGCTTACCACTCCCACTGATAAGCTAGAAGGCTTCCCTCCAACACAAAAAGACTTGTATTTCAGTATATCACCCAGCTGCAAATGGTGCCATTGAAAGATTTCATTGTGGTCTCAAACACTGCATACAATCTGCTATCTTACAGGTGAAACCTTGGAAATTGGTTGTCTCAAAGCTTCTTCAGGTATATCGTGCAACACCACATGCTACTACAGAAACTTCCCCTTTTGAATTGCTTCTTGGCTGGGAAAATGTGAACATGCTTCAATGTTTTCCTCCTACTGTTTCCTGCATTGCTAATGTTGATACTGCTGGTAAAAGGTTATTTTCTCTTCAAGAGAAAATGAAAAAGTATTCTGATACTAGACGTGGAGCATGGCTTCCTCATTTTCAAAAGGGGGACAAGGTGCGTATTTGGAATCCACTACATGTTCCAAAAGCACATCCAAGATTTTCACAACCTGTGGAAATTCAAAAGGAAATTGGCCCATGCACTTACTTGCTGGCAGATGGAACAAAATGGCATTCTTCCCATTTACCTAAGTCAAATGCACCTCAGACAAATGATGCTTCAAGGGATGCTCCAGTGGAATTCCCGATTCAATCTACAGTGACATCTATGCCTACACCTCACATTCCTCCAGCTCATGTGAGAAGGAGACCTTGTTAGCTTGAGGACTATGCTACATAAATATAAATGTTGATGTAATTCAGTGTTCATTACAATGTTAGTGATGTTTAATTTACATATTGCAAGTGTAGTGCTGTTAAGTAAGGGGGGTATATGTTGTGTTCTTGTCTTGTGCCACTGGGTGGAGATAAAGAATGGCAGAAGGAGGGAGACAGAGTTAATGGATGTGACAAGGACTGGATGTTCCTGTTCCTGTTTTACTGATGTTTGCTGTTCCTGTTGTTGCTTTGAATGGTTGGATTAAAATCTTTAATACTGAACTTGGTATCGGTCTATATTAATCATCTGGCAACTTAACACCAGTGTACATAATCTGTAATGCACACTATTGTGTTATGAATGTAATGTATAACACAGACAGTAATGATGATGGGCATGGGAAAAACAAAGACAATATTTACACATCATGAAGATGTTCCCGGTGGGCTTCACTGGACTCCACGTGATTTACTTGTGCTTCTACAAATTATGGAGCTCCTCCTGTGCTCTCTTCATGGGTGTTGCCACATTTACCAGCACTATCTCATGCTGTGAGGGCTCAGGGGTATCCTCAGCTGTACTGTCATTACCATTTGCAGTCATCAGCAGCCATGGGTAGTGGACCCTCCATCTCCCCAATGAGGAGCTGTCATCAAGTAATAATTCTTTCAGGATACAAATGCATCCATTAGTGTATATCATGCTACTGTTAACATACGTAACCAGTCACACTGTAATATGTGTTGTGTATATACCTATAGTATACAGCATAAATAAGAGCTAAATTGTAATAGTTCTACAAGACAGAGAAAGTCTAACCCCAGGATTCATGAAGCTTGTGCCAAGTGCAGGCGTAGCGTCGGTGAACTAATGCCAAATATGGCCACCGAGCAATTCAGATATGAGCTGTTTCCACATGTACTACCAGCGCACGCCACAGCTGCACAGCTCCCGGTGCATGTATGCTAATTACCCCATGCACAGCAGTGTAGCATGCAAATGAAGGTATATAGTGATTCATGAAGTGGTGCAGGCGTAGCGTAAGCATGCAGAAATGTAAACCAAAAAAAACGGTTTACATTTTTGCAAACATAAAATCGGAGCCATGACAGTGGACCAAACTCATGTATTATAATGTTAATATATGCCAATGGCTAAATATATAGCCAATGGCATAAAAAACATGCACAACACATAAAAATAACATTTAATGTCATGGCCATACTAATGCAAAGTAAAATCGCAGTGCATCGGTGCACAAACGGAATCACAATGAAAATATATTTATATGTAATAAAACTGCAATGTAACACATTTCATGAATTCCCCATAATAGTCAATGGCATGCATGCTACACCACAACCATGGCACAAGGGTTACTAAGGGTCTATGACAGTGTTCTGCGTGGTAACTAGGAATTAGTAGTCAATGCCATGCAAATGAGTCAAGTAATACTGAATTGCAAAATCCCCGCCAGCGTAAGGATGTACCTCACAGCATAGCAGTACAACACCGAGGTGTGGCCTGGAGATAAAGATGACATTAAGAGAGGGGTGTGCCACCTTAGCTGTAAGCACACTGGAGCATTGCTAAGCCGGGTTGCCTGTTGCTAAGCAAAGCCTCAGGATAGGGGTGTGGAAGTAGCCATAGCTTTGCTTAGCTGAGAGCACACAAAGTAACTGAAAGTGCATGTGAACATGGATGAAAACGTGCTCGAAACCCGGTAAACGGCTCTGCACGGCGCACACCACAGCTGAAACAGGAAGGATATGGGAAGACAATAAGGAAATGCTGCAGCATGGTAATTGGAGTACAAATGAGTAATTAACACCTAGGAACTCACAGTGGGCCATTGACAACAGCTAACAAGGCTGCTAGCAGCTACCTGCAGTACAGGAAAGGGAAGGTTCTGTACTGCAAAGAAAAGAGAACTGTCACAGCAGAACAAAGCAAACTTGCAGTAGATCAGTTACATAACACATTTCGATATACAATCCTGGGTTTGGAAAGTATAAAACAAGAAAGCAGGCTGCTGGATGCATGCCTGACAATGGGAGAGGAATCGGGTTGAAAAGTGAAGTAAAGGGCAATAGATGAATCATGGCAGCCAAGCATAAGTCAACACCAAAGGCCCCACAATAGCAGTACCTGCTGTAAAACCCATAATTAAGATACCCTGCAGCTGGAATTGCACATACACATCCAATTACACCAGTAGCATCCATCGCACAATAGAATAAAGTGTGAAAGCACCTCACACACACTTGTGCATTCCCAGACACCCTGCACCATTGGTGTATACAGACGGGGATCTTTTAATATGTACATGTTAGGGGCTGCCATAGCTTTGATTCACCAGCATATGTTGGAGACTGATGGTGGTGTGGAGGATGATGCTGACAACCATCTCAGGCACCGGATGAGGAGAAGAGTGTTCAGACCCAGGGTAACCTGCCAGAGGCTACATGATCTGGAGATAGTAGAGCGTTACAGGGTGGACAGGGGATCCCATACAGCAACTTGTTGAGCTGTGCCGGCCATGCCTCAGAACCAGAAATAACAGAGGGGAACCCATCCCAGTGGACACGAAGGTATGTGTAAGCTTGAGAATACTAGCCACAGGTACCTTTCAAAGGCCAACTGGGGATATCATGGGGATTTTACAAGCATCAGCATCCAGGGTACTCCACCAGTTCCTGGATGCCATGTTACCACATGCCAATGAGCACATATATGTCCCCCAAATGCAGGAGGAGTTGTCCAGCAATATGCGTCTCTTCCACAGTGTGGCAGACTACCCGGAGGAGGTACTGGGTGCAATAGACTGCACCCACATACACATCACGACACCACCTGGTGAGCAGGGTAGGCACTACATAAACCACAAGGGATACCCCTCCATCAACTGCCAGGTCATGTGCAATGCCCAGGGCATTATCATGGATGTGTGTGCTGGCAGCCCTGGAAGCTATCACGACTCCCACATCTGGCATGCCTCACAGGTGTATCAGGTATTTGCCAAGGGGGACATCCCATACGGCCACCCGGTGGGGGATGCTGGCTATGCACTGGAACTGTGGATGATGACTCCCATCAGAAAAGCACATACACCCATGCAAGAATGCCATAATGAGCCACACGCAGAAACCAGAATCATTATAGAGCATGTGTTTGGGATGCTGAAATCACAGTTCCATTACTTGGACATATCTGGTGGAGCCTTGCAGTACTCTCCAGGCACGTGTGCCCACATCTTCATAGTATTTGCCATGCTACACAATATGATCCTGCAGAAACAGCTGCAGCAGGGACAGAATGGTGAAGGCCCTCACAGCCCACCACCATTGCCAAGGGCCCCACAGGCACAGACAGAGGCGTGCCCAGTATGCCCATGCCTTGGCAAAGAGGGAACTTATAGCGCACACACTGACAGTGTAGGCACCTACGGACTGACACCCTTCTCCACCTGCACACACAGCAAACACGGATGGCACACACACACAACCACCTGTAAATTGTCATGTATAGGTGGTCTACTGTGTGCATCCTACATAGGCAGCCCTCAACTATTGTACACACAACTGCCATTGGCACAAGGTAAGTCAATACCTGAACAGTAAACAGTAAATTAAGCTATAAGCATGTGTCGATACTGTATGTATAGGTTCATAGGTACATAGGTAGGTACATGCCTAACTGCCTGAGGCCATTCATAAGCATAGCCAAAATGTGTCTGCTGTTGCCACCCCATTGATTAACTAACTGTCCCTCTGTGGAGCAGAGCCAATTGTGGGATCCCTGGGGTGTATCCACTGTTCCCCACCCACTCTGCAAGGATTCCCTGGAGTGTTAGTGAGGGGCTCCATATAATGTAATCAGGGATGTAGTTCCAAATCATGGGGAGTACCTGCGACAGGAATCTGTCACTCCATCATCTTCCAGTTATGGTTGTGGCAAGGTGTAGCTCATTACAGTGTGTGGCTCACTGTGACCTGGATTCCCATAGATGGAGCATATCCATTAAGCCTGACTTGGACATGGCTTTGTTGGCCAGCAAATATCATCTCTGAGTAAATGAGATGCCACTGAGTAATGCAAGAGTTTATGCAGTCTGGCAGCATAGGACACATGTTTGAGGACATTATCCCTCTATATGCGAGGTACGTTCGTGGCCCTTCCAGCTGTCAGATGTGTCTTCTGAGGTACATCCAAAATGGGTTATCATACTCGATGATGGGATTGATGACTGATGAGTAAAGGGGCGCAATAACCTAAGTCTGTTTAGATGCAAACCCTTAATTAATCAGATGGCCTACATAGATGGATGTCCTAACTACTTCGCAGATATGATTGTCAAAGGAGAGATCACTATGTAATGTAGTCCCCACATACCCATTTCGTCATCTGAATTATAGTGTCTGCCACTCATGTGTTAATATGTGTGTGCGTAGTTTCCCAAAATGGAATGACCATGCAGTATGTGGCCTTTAGCTGGAGGCCATCACTCTAACACCCTGTGCTGGTCTATGTGAGGCCCTTTGAAGGACGTCTGTGAGAGCTGGACTATCAGTTATGGCTCCCAGTCTGCAGTAATCACCAAACACGGCCTGCTGTAGTCTACCTGTGTTAGCCCGTACCTCTGAGAAGTATATGGCAAACAGTAGGGGTCCCAGGACTGAGTCCTGTGGGACACCAGTTGTGACTGGTCAAACGTTGGACCCGGAGGCTGCTAAGCTTACCATGTGGGTTGTGTGTGCAAGCCTGTTGGCAAACCAACCTGTGATGTATGGGTGTATGTACTGGCTGGTGAGTGTAGAAATAATACCTGAGTGGGGAATGGTGTCAAAACCCTTGGCGAGGTCCAGGTTGTATGTGTGAACTACCACACCCCACACCTAAAGTCTAGGTGACTGTAAGATGTCAAACTGGTTCAGTAGGCATGATCTGCACTCAGTCAAGCTGACCTGGGTTGGGTCAAGTGTCTGGAGGTTACTATTGTCTATGTTAATGAGTGCCATGAGGAAGCGCTCCATAGCTGTGCAGATCAGGCTACTCAGGCTTATGGGGTGGTAGTTACCATGGTCAGTTGTGTCACCACCTTGGTGGAGTGGAATAGCTGTTGCCATGCACCAATGAATGGCCATGTAGCCTGTGTAGAGGCTGATGTTGAATTGCTATATTAGGCGGGGGGTCACTTTGTCTTGTAGTGTCTGCAGGATGCAGTCTGGGACACCATCTGCCTCCATTTATGCTCTGTCATGCCATTTGAAAGGGCCATTACCACCTGTATGTCTCAGATGTCTGGGATACTGTACATTTTGGGTGTTGTTCTGGGTCCAGTAGGGGGTGAAGCTTGCTCCGAATGTATCATCAATTGTGTTGGTGATATCAGTAGGGTCAGTATATTCAGTGCAATATTGCACCAGCACAGTTCAAATCTGTGTGTTACTGCTTACATCCTTAACATAGCCAAAGAAGCCTTTGTGGTCATATTCCGAATCCATGTCTATTTACCTATGGAGGTCAGCCTCGGATGATTACATGAGTAACATAAGTATCTTGCTAATACTGGTCACAGACGTCTGCATGTCTTGGGATTTGCTGTTGTTCTGGACTACTGTCCTACGTCTGTTGTATAGCCTGTATAATGTAGGGGTTCAGCAGACTGGTGTCCTTGTGTAGGAGTAGCGAGTCCTGGTTTACGATTGATGGCACGACCCATACATCTTTGTAGGTGCTTATAGAGTGCATTCGTAATTCTGTCTGCATCTTGCGCAGTGTCATCCCTGAGCATGGGGGCTGTGAACCCTCCCACCTCTGTCGTTAGTACTGTGAATTTAGCTGTAGGAAAGGTATTCACTGTGTGTTCCCTGGGTGGGGGAGATGGTTGGGAGCGGAAATCTTCAGTGAATAGTTCATGGTCAGATCTAAACATTGACCGGTTTACCTCTGCTGTAGTGCACCTGTTGCACATGTCAGTGATTACCACTTCTAGTATGTTTTCACCTCTCGTTAGTCCGTCTACCAACTGATACAGGCCATATGAGGTGATAAATCCCAGGAAGTGCTGGGCCTGGAAGTGAATACTCGAGTAGGTTATCCAGTTTAGGGTAGCCGACATTGACCAATAACAGGGTGTCTGGTAGGACTGTCATGTTTACCACTGTCTCCAGATAGTTGTAGTGGTGCTCCTGGGTCATGGAGGTTTATCTGTAGCAGCTCACAGTTTACATTGCAGTCGTGGCTGATGGTAGCTGCACATGGATGATCACAGAGGTATCATGCTGCCCCACTAACTTGGAGGTGTAGGTATTCCCGATGAATATGGATGCACCTCCTCCATGTCTGTGCCAGTCCATGTTCAGTGGCTGAAATGTGTGTTATGGGTTGTAGTCTGGTAGTGCCGGTGTGCTCACAGGAACCTTATACAGGTCCCAGTCACAGAACAGATGTAGATGTTGTCCATACTGAGGGGTGCTGTGAGTGCGTGCATGTTGTGAGTACTACCCCTGGTGTTGAGTAGCCTAATCCTCATTGGTTCTGCTATTGTGCAGTTTATGGAGGTGAGATTCACCTCTGAGACCTGCCTAAAAATGGCACCATGTGGGCGCCAATAGCCTTGCCCAGCATTCCAAAGCCTTAAGCTGACACATGCTAGTTGGTATGGCATTGTTGCAGGCATGTATCCCATCTGTGCTTGTGTCCCATCTTTCCTGTAGGTAACCTACTGGTAAGCAATACAAAGCCTGAAACCTATACATGTCCACTAGCTTCCAAGATAGGCTTTTGGAGTGATTATGTATCAGTAGTCTGTATGCTATTGATATACTTAACTGTTGTCTGACTACATGGTGATTCTACACTGTATATAATGATCAGAAAATCTGTATAATCACATATGATGTTGGAGATGGCCTGCACTGTAGAGGTTCACAGATAGGTAGTAGGCTATCTGCCTAAGGGCATTTAGAAGCATAGCTACAGTGTGGTGGCTTTACCTGCACCATTGATGATGTAACTGAGCCTCTGTCAAGCATAGCCAATGAAGTGATTCCAGGCAGAGTTGCTGGAAGCTGTTGAAGACTGGAGTGCTGTAGGGTGATAGGGGCACATAGTGATCTCAAAAGGGCATGTTAACATGACAACCCAACAGCATTCAATTTCCCCAACAGGTCTTGCAGCTGTAAAACTGGAGTGTCTCCCCCACACCATGGCTGTATGTTTCTGGGACACATGATCCCAGGGGTGTATATACTGTTGGCCAGTCACACATCAAGGTTCCCCCTGAAGTGTGTCAGTGAGTGGCTATGCCAAATGTAGTTAGGATGTTAATGTATAGTCTCTCAATTCATGTGTTATATCGGTATTTCTAGAAGCTCACTGGGTGTGGGTGGCTCCGCCTGTTGTGTAGCCAAGCTTACACATAGGATTCATGGACATAGGAAATAGGCAGAAGGAACATTAATGTCAAAAGTGTAATTGCTACAGCATTTGCATAATATCTGTGCAGTCCTGGTTCAAATCCCAATAAAGTCAGAGATGATTTACATGTTACATAGTATACCTTAACCACAGCTTGCATATATTGGTAGTATACCACAAAATAATAAACATTTAGAACACACAACCACTGAAATGTGCATTAATCACCCTTGCACTACCAGTGCCTGCTCTGAGAGGTAAAATGACCACTGCCAGGATTAGAACACGCAACCATGTACTCACTCTTCACAATAATCTACCACTAAGCTACCTGTAATGTACCAACAGCAGCTGTGTATTCTGACAGGTTAAAACACAAAAGGGAGGAATGTGTGGAAATAGGACAAACTGCCATGTACCTAATGAAAGGTGTATGCTATATATATATATATATATATATATATATATATATATATATATATATATATATATATATAAAAATCAACATATATATATAGAGAGAGAGAGAGGGAGAGAGATATGTTGATATATGGGGATATACATTTATATGTAGATATATAGCTAGGTTAACAACATCTACATAACCATGGAGGCACATATAAATGGGATACCTACCAAATACCGAATGCTTGACATACCGATGCGCGTAATCACGAGGCTTAAAGACCGAAAGACCACAGTACCGAAACACCAGAAGTGCGAGGTTTAAAATCCCAATGTTAAGGGATATTTAGTTAGTGCTTCTGGTGTTGCGGTTCAGGTAGGCTACTGTGTGTAAGTGTGTTTCTGAGGACTGTAGTGTGTGTAAGTGTGTGTTCTGAGTGTGGTGTGTGTTCCTGGGGGACAGTAATGTGTGGGTGTGGGTTTGCTTTGTGTGTCTGTTTGTGCGATCTTGGAGGTAGATTATTAAAGTAGGGGGGTGTGGGGGGGCACAGCCACCCACATGGGGGGTGTAGGGGGGCTTGCCCACCTGCTCATACAGAGTGTAGGATGGTTTGTTTGGATGTGGTGGGTGGCAGTGTGTCTGTTTGTGCACGTGTGTGTTTCATGTTTGTGTTACTTTCACAAGTTTGACTGTCTCTGTCGGTAATGTGGGGTATGGGAGTCTGGGCCCGGTACTGTGGGTGTCTGAATTGTGTGCATTCTGGATTCCATAGGTATCCCGTATACAGCGGTTGAAGTGTTCATATATGAGTATAACTACTCCATAGCAATCACACATTCTGCCACGACCAACTTTTATGAACAAAGGATATGGAGAGTATATGCCTGTACACTATTACAAATATTTGCTATGGACATGAGCCAAAGATAGGGTTACCACCTGTCCCACTTTGTGAGGGACAGTCCCTCTTTGGGCGGTTGTGTACTGACCAAAAATATTAAAAATGGCAAATGTCCTGAGATTGCAAGACATAATTATGTTCCATATGTAATGTAATAGTTGCATAAAATAGTTATTTCTGTATCTAAAATACCTACATGTTACAAGAAACAGGATAAGCAACTAAACTGCTACAAGAATAAGCTTATATTTAGGCAAAAAAGGAAAGTTCTATCCTTTGTACTGACCGTGGGTTTGTGTCAGCCTGTAAAATCTGATGTGTGTCCCGACAATGTCCAGTGGCGGCTG
>NC_056731.1:377402167-377419667 GCF_019279795.1 Protopterus annectens
TACAATGTGTTCTTTACATCTAACTGTAATAGCATGGCCACTGTGGCCTTTCGTGTTTAGAATCAGAGTGCATCCCAGACAGCCTTGTGCTATTAAGTGTATGAGCATGCCCAGTATAACCTTGTGTAGATGGACACATAGTGCATTCCGAACAGCCCTGTGCTACTAAGTGTGTGAGCATGCCCAGTGACACCTTGTGTCGGTTATGTGCCTCTATGTGTATGGGCATGGCCATTGTAACCCTGTATAGTGATAGTAGTTGTCTATTCCACAGATGGGCATACTTCAGGTCAGGATGGATTCCTACTTTAAACACACAGGTTCACAGGTATGCACATCTTAACTGCCAGCATCCCTGTTGATGTTCACATTCCTAGAAGGTCATAATGACAGCCTTGAAATGTGTAGTCTGTGTGGCGTGACTTGTAACTATGTAGTATTGTAATAGTGATCTGTAGGTAGGCAGGTGTTCTGTTCCCACCACTGGTGTGTGTGTGTGTGTGTGTGTGTGTGTGTGTGTGTGTGTGTGTGTGTGTGTGTGTGTGTGTGTGTGTGTGTGTGTTTGTTTCTGTCTGCCTGAGGACTGAATAATGCTTTTAGACTGCTCACACTCCATACAATTCCTATACCCACCTTTGGCAAGGCTGATGATGTCACCCACCTAGAAATACACCTCTGGGAGTGCTATGACCCAGTAATCTTGGTAGCGCTTCTGTAACTGCATAATGCTGTAGTATGATAAAGTAGTTAGGTGGGTGTTCTAATCCCAGACTTGCCAACTGTGTGTGTGTGTGTGTGTGTGTGTGTCTGCCTGCGTGAGACAAGTACAGTGCTTTGTAGAGTATGCACTCTCTGCACAAATCACATGACCACCTTTCTCAATCCTGCTGTTGTCACCCACCTAGGTATACACCTGTAGGTGTGCTGTAACCCAATATTTGCCATAGTGCATGCCCTAAAAGTGTATTGCTGCAGTGTGATACGGTAGGTAGGGGTTCGTATACAGGACATGGCAAGTGTGTGTTTGGCTGTCAGAGCCTGTGTAGAGGTGGCTGTGAGTGTCTAACCACTGGACATGTTGAGGAGTGAATTTTGTAGTTTTCCTATATGGTGTCCGTCTTATGACACATTGGCCACCTCAGGAGAAGCACAGCTGTCAGTCAGCCATGGGACTGTGTTGGCATACCCCTACATCTGCAAAAGGCCTGGTGAACAAAGTATGCAACCCTACTAGTACCCGGTATATGTCCTGCACCATGTGCCATGCACAAACACACTTGCCTAGGATATCCCGCTATGTTGCTAGTACTATGCACATTGATGACAGATAGTAGGCATGATGTGAATGCAGTGGGCTGCAGAGGACATGGCACCCTGTATGGCGGTACAATAGGCACATATTTGCGGACATTGTGCCTTCACTATGTTCCCCACTGGATGCCTGCAACATATGTGGTGCCATCAAATGTGATCCACAGAGGCCATACAATGCCGTACACATGTGCCCTGTATGGACCAATGCCACTGACACCAGGGAATACCTGTATCATACTATCAATGCAGGTGCAGGGTCGACCTGCTCACTATAAGCAGGTTTCGCCACACCAGGCTAGTATTGGCATATCGGGGGATAACAGTCTGTGTACCCAACATGTGCCTGCCAAACCAGGTACACCTGTACATGTCACTGTACAGTATTGTGGGACATGCACATCCAAGGCAATGTCCATGTGAAGGACTATCAAACACAGACATGGCATGCATTGCAAAGCTATGGTCATACACATTGGTAACCAGGATGTCAGGGCAGATCATGCAGTACCCATCTGTGTGGGACATTGCAGACACTACACCCTTGTACCACACTGCACACCATTGTCGGGTGATGCAATGCCAAGGATTACCCCTCACCCAGCCTTGTACAGCCATCTTGCACAGCCAACCAATACACACCCATGAAGCAATGCATACATGTATGTCAGTACTGGCACCTTGTGTCTGTGTGTGGGTTATGATGCTCCCAACCACAGTCACTCCCAGTATAACCCTCATTGGCATACCAACAGATGTCAAACACTTTCACATGCCCTAGCCCATAGAACCTCCAGATATCCCCTGTGGTGCATGTATTCCTGTGCATTACTGCAGTGTGGCAAACTAAGTAGTTAGGTTGTGTATTTGTGGCCCTAGAAAAGACTGTCAATGCAAGTCCATTAGAGAATGTGGTTGTGGTGACAATGGCATCCATTCATGTGGGCAGCCATGTGTGCCACACCTAATGTATGTCTACTATATCTCTGTTGCAGATGTCTCTCACCTGCACACATATATGTTTCTACGGCACAGCAACATGTCGGCTTTGTGGCACATGTAGTAACGTCATGCACATGTAATAGTAATGACTAGTCAGTCAGGGGTTTGACCCTTGTACTGTTAGGCATGTGGCAGGCGATACTTAGGGTTAAGTCTCCAAGCCCTACTCTGGTGTACTTTGCCTGTCCCACCCACAAACTCTCTGGTGGATGTGGAGGTGTACACCTGCTCAGCAGCAGCATGTGTATTGTAAGTGATGGACATGATCAGGTGATGGCCTCTGCACCTATTGCAGTCCTCCTCTAGCTGATTGCATGTGGAACAGCTGTGATGGTGTTCCCATACCCATTTGCATGATAAACACAGTACACTATCTAGGAAAAACATGTTAGTATTTGGCCATGACAGTCGCTGTGAGTTGTACCTGGATGGGGTGTTCTGAAACGGACTCATAGATTATATCTGGATGTACCTCAAACATCATACACAGTGGGAAATAGCCTAAAGACATGAGGGTGATGTGCCACACATGACTACAGCATGTAAGTGTAGCTATGCTGCATTGAGACTACTGCCTGTTTAACATGTTGTGTGTGGTAATGGCTATTATACATGTTTTAATACAGACATGGCAGTACTCTGTTCATGAGGCACCCCCATCTGTAGGGCCATCTGTGAACTGGTCAGTGTGTGGAACCATTTGTTTCCTGTGTTACACACTGAACACACATCTCTGCACAGCAGGAGCATAGTGTGAGGATTGCAGACAGTACATGATGATAGGGATGTGTTACTGCCATCGCATCCCTGACTTGACATATGTCACATGGAAATAGTGGTATGACAGTCACTGTCTGGGGTTCCCAGTGAGAAGCCAATAATGGGCAACTGTTCATAGCTGCAGTCACACGTCTACTACACATTGTACAGATGACATGCAGTATATATGTATGTGTTGTGCTCCCTCTGCAAATGTATACCATCAGTTGTGTTGGGTTGATGGTGATATCTATACATACTGTTGTAGGTAATCCTGTATGCTGTTGTCTGTCACTAAGCCATATGTGGGTTTAAACTGCAAATAGGCTGAATGGGTTGGGAGGTCCCGGCAGAACCTCTTGTCCTACATCAGCTGACCATGGCACCAGGCACCAGCACATCTGGGGCCCAGCCTTGGACATCAACCTCTGTTGGCTCTGCACCACCTTCTGGTGGTACCACCACTGATGATGGGGCATGTCCCCCCTGGGAGCAGGACCAGACAGGTACATGTCTGCTATAGTGCGGTCCCAGATGTGTTGCATTGGGGGCTCACTAAAGGGTTCCGAAGCCAGATAAGCAAGCTCAAGGGTGGAGTGTCACATTTACAGGATGATGCTGCCCCTCCTGGACAGCACCCAGCACTGCCTTCTTTGCAGCTCTTTAGGTGCAGTGGCAGCTGCCCATGGCTGGGGACCTCTGTCCCACTGTTCCCATGGGCTTGTGAATGCTGAACACCCATCCCCATCTGAGGTGTATCCCCCCACATGTGTCATATACCAACCCTGTATGCTGTCTTGTCTGTGATCCTATGCTACCTATCCTCCACAGCCATACCTACTCTCCTTCCCCCACATCTGACTCTCACCCTACGGAAACATAAGGCCAATCGGCTCCTAGGACAACATCTGCCCTATACATAGCTGTCCATTTCACACACGTGCCCACTGGACACATGTAACCCTTGTAATATGCATCACAACATACTCCTGTTATCCTCACCCCTGTCCCTCAGGCACACGATCCTGGTATGCACATCACTCCTAAATGGTCCAGGTACACGTGATGAGGATGTCCCCATTGTACACACAACACTACCAGTCCCTCTATGGTTACCCCATTTACCTTTATCATGATGATGATGTTGCACAGAGCACCATGCAAGAGTACTGTTCACACATAATGATTGGACAGGTACTGTTGTGTTAATGTACATTATATGCACAGAGTGATGTATACGGCCAATGTACAACTGTTTGCATGTATGAATGGCACATGTCTGTCTGAGGGAGTCTTGAGATTACATAGAACAACACCACTACATAATACAGGCATCGCTGGTGTTTCCCAGTTCATTTGTTTGTAATGCTTTGTTGCCACATGGTATGTTCCTGATATATCTCTATATATGTATGTACCTATATGCTGGACATAAACACTCACATATACATCTACATGATGGGATACATTCCTATACTGTTGAATGACTGCGCTGTATGATATGTTTGTGGTAATGTCCGTTGTCTGTATATCTGACATGGCGTATTGGTAAATCACATTAGCTGTGTGTGCAGGGTCCTGGTTCCGAGCCTTGCAGAGGACGTTTATTTGGTTGCAGGGCAGAACAAAGCCATTGGATACGGAGGGAGTAAGGCACATTAAAGCAGTTGTGAGCGGGTGTGAGTGGGTTTGCACGGTGTTAAGCAATGCTAACCTCTGGTTACAGCTTCTTACACTTGGTTAGCCTCTACATTGCTTTACCAGTGCAATATTCGCATACTGGTAGCCAAACAGGCTTACACCCGCTTGCTCCCGCACTTGCAAATGCACCGACATTGGTGCTTGCATCTGACAGTCACACCCCTGGGTGGGAGCGAGGACCATGATATTACCTTGTAATGCCTATTACACCGGATTACAAGCCTAGAGTATCGGGAATGGCTGCCCATTAGGCGACGGCATGCGATTCGACTGTACGGAATCGGCGGCCTGTCCAGTGATTTATTCATATTATTTGTGTGTTCCTCTTACAATCTGCACCTGTCTGGCTGATACATGGGAACTGAGACTCTTCAATACAGACAAGTAATTGGGTTTTGGGACCCACATCCGTCGGCCGAGTCATGCTACCGCATACCTATTATAGGGTTGCCACTTTTCAATTGCCCAAGGTGGGACTTTTATGTAAAAAACGTCAGATTTTGCAGGGCAAAACATACCCACAGCCAGTAAAAGGAAAAAACTTCACTGTTTTGCCTAAATAAAAGCTTATTCTTGTAGCATTATAGTTGCTTATTCTGTTTCTTATAACATTTAGGTGTTTCAGATACAAAATAATTGTTTTATGCAACTACTACAAACAATATAGGAAATCTTTGTCCTAAAATCTCAGGGCATTTGCCATATTTTCAATTATTTTGCAGGATACAACTGCCAAAGGGGACTGTCCCTCGCAAAGGTGGACAGGTGGTAACCCTAACCTATTATTCGATCATCTTTCTAAGGTAGTCAGCAGAATATGCCCTTTCTGTCAATATCAGACCTCTCATACGAATGGGGAAGAATGAACACTGAATCAGAGACACTGCATAACAACATCAGGGACACATTTAGAAGTTTGGTGCTATTAACCTGACACATTGACAGACCCAGAGCATATGTATTCATACACATTGTCTGAGATACATGCTGTTTATGACTCTTACATGTTGTCATTATTCATTACGTGTATTCCACCACCTTTCCTCCTAATATCACTAGTTCTAGGAGTGTTTAGGTGGGACAGAGTTAGATTCTGAGTCATAATCACGGACATCCCTGGTAATCGGGGACAGTTCAATGGTATGGTCCCTATGTGTTCCCCCAATGGTTTATGGACTATCCAGTGGATGTGCTGTTAGGGTTTGGGAGGTATGGGCATCTGCTATGCCCACATCGGAATATTACTTACATCCACGGGGTGGTCCTAATACGAATCTGCCAGCCAACACCTGCACGCCTAGGCCCATAATCACATACCCACATTTCCCCTACCTGCCACTCCTCTACAGCACTCATCCTTACTGTAGGTGCAGGTGGGGTATAAACACACCACTACACACTGCCCACTCTCCCCGTGTCGGGACACGTTATACGTTGTGTCGACCCATGTGTTATCAGGCTTGCACAACCTACTGGTCCGTGTACATCTACAGCCTGGACGGAGAAATCATTACAGGGCCTGGCTCTGATCATTAATTTTTGGTGTCCCACAAGGGGCTTCGATGTCTATGTTTCAAGTGTAGATCTTGCAGATCTCTCCCACTGGTAGTTTCCTGCCAGTGGTCTGGGAAGCAGTGGTGTATTTACCTTTATTGTGTGTCTATATGTCTCACCGGCCTAGCTGGGGGTGGAGTGGGGGGTGATGCTACGTGTTACACGTTTGTTTATTGCACCTCCCACCAACATATGCCCGGCCTGTGAACATATGTTACCCGTAACTGCTATATCATATCTTAGCTATATACATGTGTATATTTACTGTAACATCTATATATATATATATATATATATATATATATATATATATATATATATATATTTAAATTAATATATACAGATATATCTGTATATGTATGCATACATGTATATTCATATCTTGATGTCTCTCTCTCTCTCTCTCTATATATATATATATATATATATATATATATATATATATATATATATATATATATATATATATATATATATATATATATATGTATATAATCTAACGACATATGGGTCTATGGTTGTCTGCATATGTATAAATTCATATGTTGGTATGTATCTGTATTCTTTCTCTGTATGTATGCATTCGTACTACAGCAAGGGAGAAGCATATCTCTATCTCACTATGGGTAGATATACACACACATAGCTCTACATATATACGTCTACATCTGGTTATTCCGTTCCTTGCCACATAGATTACACTTTGCTTTAATGGGTCTAGCAGTGGGTGTGGCTGCTCGCACCGCAGACAAGATGAACGATATATCACATTTGTATTGTTTTGCCAATTTTTGGGGTGTCCTGCAAGGGACGCTCCAGTATGTGTTCCATGATTAGAATCCACGGGTGCACTGCCCCCCCCCCCCCCGTTGTATCCTGCCTGTGGTCTGGGGAGCAGTAGACACTTTACATTGATTGTGTGTCTAGTTCCCGTGTCCGGCTGGTGGGGGGGCGGGGGGGTAAAAGGGTATGCTGCGTGTGTCATGTGTCTTGCCTGGGCTCCTCACTTCCATTGCCATAGCCTGTGAACATATGTCATTCCTGTGTGCTTTTTCCTATCATAGCTGTATATCTCTATATATCTACGCACACACACACACACACACACACACACACACACACACACACACATATAGATATATATATATGTATTTATGTATTTATATATGTACGTATATATGTGTGTGTATATATATATATATATATATATATATATATATATATATATATATATATACACACACACACGTATATGTATGCCTGCAACCATCCCCAGGACTCCACTGAAAACGGACACTTTGTGTCCAGCTGGATTTATCCTGGTAAAATAATGTTAAAATAAATAAATAAATTATATATATATATATATATATATATATATATATATATATATATATATATATATATATATAAAAATATATATGTATATATATATTCATATATATATATACATATATATATATATATATATATATATGTGTGTGTGTGTGTGTGTGTGTGTGTCTGTAAACCAATACATTCCCCGCGCATACACACTTACACATGCGTAATGGTGTTTATATATGCTTCACCTGCATACTAGTGCCTTATGCATTATGACACCGACAGTTCACTCCAGTTATCTTGTTATACAGCGGACAGATGTCGCAATATGTTCATGTACAGATTACAGATGGTAATTGGAATGTGATACAGTGTGATTCAGTATGAGAATGTCTGTTTGTTATGGGGTTGCTCTAATGAATGCACTATTGCTGTGCTGCTCCATATGCATATATACCCATATACCCATGGCTGGTTCCCCAAACACACCCCAACGCCTCCGTAACACTGCTGTCATCCATTCTCCTGTTGGATTCGCGGTGTATTGACACCACTACACACTGGCCACACCCTACTCCCATAGAGCCATCCCATCAGTTTACTCATTCCACGTATCGTCTGAACTCCCATATGTTTAGTCCACGAACATTGGTGATGTGAGCGACCAAAGGAATACTATTTGCAATTATTGGGCTTCCCCACATGGGACACGCAAGTGTTTATGGCAAGAGTAGACTCTATATTTTATTACATCCTTACTCCCGTTAACATAACACTACAATTCATTAATATGTATGTCTATGTGGTATCGCACATGTTACACATGGGAGCCTAATTATGTACGTGTTCAGCGTATTTCCTTTACAGTTAGACCGGTTTAGTCCTTGACGTTGCCATAGCGGGCAGATCACAGGAATGATTCCATGTGTGGGGAAGCCCTCACATTTGATTATCATCAGCACAGCACTGACTTAGAGGACACTGTACATGCCTCTGTGTTGTAGCAGTTTCATCCCATTCCTCTTCTGCACAGCCTATTATTCCATCTACTGTCGATGTTTGTATGTGCACATTCCTATTATTTATGTCTACAAATGGAATGCATGTGTTACAGAGAATGTACTTCTACATATTGATGTCTGCATGTGTGTATGCATATATACCTATTACAAACTCGCTGACCTCCACGGGGCGGTCCAATTAGAACCAGGCCATCCAACCCTGGCACACCTGGATCCATAATTTCATACCCATAGTTTCTCCACCCCACCCGTGTTCAACTAACACGCGTAACTTCCATTATCCACTTGTTATTGCAGCCATGACACACCTCCAAACATTGCCCTCTCCAGAACGTTAGAGGCCCTACACATATGTTGTCCCACCTCGTGTCTTCTCAGGCTTTCCCACCATTTAGTCTTTGAACATACCAGCCCTTGCTTGTGTAATGGTAGGAGGGCTAAACGCTCTTAATAATTTTTGGGTAGTCCCAGCAGGGACTTCCCTCTGTCTGTGTGTAAAGTAGACTTAGCAATTCAACAATGTTACACTCACTGGTAATATCCTGCCTGTGGTGTGTGTAGCAGTGCTTTTCTCACTCTTGGCCAGCGTGATATGGTATACGCTGACAGCACTCTATGATACTGTAGTTGCTGTTGATTCCCTTCTCATCCCTTGTCTTTGCTTTATTGTTACGACATTCATTCGTCATATATATATATATATATATATATATATATATATATATATGTAAATATATATATATATGTGTGTGTGTGTGTGTGTGTGTGTGTATATATATATATATATATATATATATATATATATATATATATATATATATATTACATCTGTACATACTCATATACATTTCCTATGCTGGGTGCTGCTTACACACATGCAAGAACAGTCACATATGCTTATTGTTTGTTATATATGTTTACTGCCACTTATTTGTGCTTACTTGTGCCTTATTCATTATGACAGTACCCTTTTGATTGAAATGATCTGGTTAAAAGTCCCATGCGATACTCAAGTTCACTTTTACATGTTATTATGTCAGTTTAACAGCAGGACGACATTCATTCCACATGGAAAATGATATGTGCTATAGTCGAACTTGAACCATGAATGCATGTTCATTAAGCGAATGCTCTAACCACTACACTATTCGTATGCTGCTTCATTTATATGTATACCCATAGTTCATAGTTATCCATACACACGCCTCAACACATCACTGACACAGCAGGCATCCATTCTCCAGTTAGGAAGACCACACCACTACACATGTGCCATTCCCTATTGCTCTGGGACCATCCCACATGTTGACTCACTCCAAATATATTCCGACTTCACAAGCCTATAGTCCTGGCACATACTTTCATATGATAGTCAGGGTGTTCATATGGTTTTAGGCTTGTCCGACTGGGGACCGGGACTGCCCTGCACCCGTTTGAAAGTCAGACTTACCACGTGGACAGACTTAGTTCCAGTTCCACTGTTAGCATCCTACCTGTGGTTAGAGATGCAGGAGGTTTTATCAACTATGGCCAGCTTGATATGTCAAGCACTAGATAATATGGGTGTTCCGCTGCTGTTTTCCTTCGCATTCGTTATGAATGCTTTCTTGTGCCCATGTTCGTTCTGTATACATATATATATATATATATATATATATATATATATATATATATGTGTGTGTGTGTGTGTGTGTGTGTGTGTGTGTGTGTGTGTGTGTGTGTGTGTGTGTGTGTGTGTGTACGTACACATGCATATACATCGACATGATTAATTACTTTGATCAGACTATTGAATGACTGTGCTGTCTGCTATGTTTGTGATAACATCAGAGTTAGGTATAACTGCCATGGCTTAGTGGTAAATCACATTGATTATGATGTGTAGGGTCCTGTCGTCGAGCCTGGCCGAGGCGGTTTATTGTGTTGCTGGGCAGAACAAGGGCCATTGGAGAAATGGTGAGTACAACCCTTAATGGCAGCGGTTTTCCATTTAACCGTTGTTTCCCGTCACGCAAACACCTTCTGCATTCTTACTGTGATATGTCACCCCATTTCACATTTCAATGGTATTATATCGTTATACAGCATAAAATTAGCAAGATATGCTCATATACGGATTATGCGTCCTAAATGGTGTGTGCTGCAGTCGAACCGGCAACATCTGCTTGATAGGCGGATGCTCTGATCACTAAACTATTGCTGTACTGCCTCATTTGCATGTATACAGATGGTTCATATTTACCAGAACAAGCACAGCAAAACAACAGTAACACAGCAGTCATCCATTCTCTGGTCGGAAATAAACCACACCATTACACATGCGCCACTCCCTACTGCTCTGGACATGTCCCGTATGTTGGCTCACTCCAAGTATATTCAGACGTCCCAAGCTTATAGTCCTGGGACATACGTTCATACAATGGTCAGGGTGTTCAATTAGTCTTCCAGTTTGGCTTGTCCGAATGGTGACTGGGACTGCTCTGTATCTGTTTGAAAGTCAGACTTAGCACTTGCACACAATTAGTTCCACTGTTAGTATCTTACCTGTGGGTGGGGATGCAGGAGGTTTGCTCACCTCTGGGCGGCTTGATATGGCAGCACTAAATACTACAGGGGGTTCTGCTGCTGTTTCCCTTCACATTCATTATGACTGCTTTATTTTGTCCATGTGCATTCTTCATGGATATCTATATATCTATCTATATATATCTGTCTGTACATTCACATGCATATACACCTACATGCATTTTTACATTTCCCATATTGTTGAATGACCGCCAGTTACCGTCGCGCATACCCGCTTACATCTGCTTTGAGGCACCATAATCACCCTATTTCTGACTGCCATTATTATGGGCATCATTTAAAATTAGCAGCCCTTGCATGGCTTGGACCCGGGAACAGGAACAGCATAGTCACTGGTTCTACCACTAAACCATCCGTGATACATTCTGTATGGATGGTAATTAGGATATATGATTTTACTACAGGCATTCCACAGTACTGGCAACATATGTGACAGTCAGTTGGTGTATATATGTATAATACATATTACTGTTCATATGTTTCTGAGAGGCATATGTATACATTTGCATTTATACATATTTATGAATAGGATGCATACTTGACAACTACTTATATGCATGTATTTGTGATGTGTAGCTATGCGAATGTAAGTATGTATATTTACAGATATATGACTACATATCTGGAGTTATACATGGCCATGTATATGAACAACCGCATACGGGAGGTACCTGTACCGTTTGTATACAGGGGTTGTGTGCATCGTTGCGACGAGGAACATGGACGGGGTATACAATTTGTGGACATGTACTATTTGGAAGATGGCTATGGGGAAGCTTCATGGGACCATGTGAAAGGTATTTATTCCTGATAATGCACGTGGGGAGATGTGCATCACGGTCAGGTGTTTAATCCCGGGTCGTAGGTTCTGCAGGACCAGGTGGAGGCTGAGCAGGGTTGTGGTCAGGTACTGCTAATCTGACTTGTGCCTGGTAGGTTTGCCACCTTTTCAAATGCCCAAAGTGGGACATGTTTTGTACAAATGTCAGATTTTGCAAGGCAAAACATACCCACAGCCAGTACATAGGACAGAACTTCACTGTTTTGCCTACATAAATGCTTATTCTTGTAGCATTTTAGTTGCTTATTCTGTTTCTTATAACATGTAGGTGTTTCAGAAACAGAATAACTGTTTTATGCAAATATTACATTAAATATAGGAAATATGATTGTCCTAATATCTCAGGACATTTGACATTTTTTCAATTTTTATGCAGGACACAACTGGCCAAAGAGGGACTGTCCCTCGCAAAGTGGGACAGGTGGTAGCCCTAGTGCCCAGATGTCAACGGGGGTAGACATCGTGTTATGCCACAAAGTCTAATCTTGAGAACAGACACTTATCCCATGAGGGATGCCCAAAAATTGTAAATGACGGACCCCATTCAGCTGGCTATTTGAAAATGTGGTAGGGTTATGCATGCATGGGATACCTAGTTTGCAAGCCTGAGACTGCCTAGGGTGTGACTGCCTACTAGATGTGGGTAGAGGGCACTATGTGCAGATATGGCTGCGCCAAGCTAGCAGCCTGAGTATGGGTGGTTTTGGTGGATGTTCAGCAAAGGGGGGGGGGTGCTGTGGAGGGGATGATGGGTATTTAATTATGTAACCAGGTGTGTTGGGGTTGGATGGCTCAGTTCAGGCCAGACCATTATGTGGGTGTGAGCTGGTAACGTTTCTGTACATGTGTATCGCACATTTTAATGTTCATATGTTTGTGGGATTGTGTTCTGCAGTATGGCCTGTCAGGGTGTATTGCGGATGTGAATGTATGTTCTTTGGTTTCCTTTCTGATTCACCCACTGCTCCCTCGTACACCTCCAATTCACCTATTGTACATCCGACCCAGTCTCCCCTTGGTGAATTATTACATTACCCCTCACCCCCCCCATATTCCACACACCATCCATCCCTTCTCTGGTTGATGGCCCATGGCACAGACAACAGAACACATTGCATACTCTACATATCTCTAGTACCAATATGGTTGTGAGGACAATCCTGGCATATTTGATCTTCCACATGCTGTACTTCACACACATAGGTACACGCAAATATCTGTCTTTCATGACATGGTAGGTAGACCTGGGTAATACCAATTCATCTTTGGGCCATCTAGACAGGGATGACCTGGACTGCAAATGGGCAGATATTGAGCAAATGCTCTGACCATTGGTAGGGTTGCCACCTTTTCAAATGGCCAAAGTGGGTCATCTTCGGGACACACATCAGATTTTACAGGCTGACACATACCCACGGTCAGTACAAAGGATAGTACTTTAGTTTTATGCCTAAATGAAAGCTTATTGTTGTAGCAGTTTAGTTGCTTATTCTGTTTCTTGTAACATTTAGGTATTTTACATACAGAAATAATTATTTTATGGAACTATTACATAAAATATGGGATATAATTATGTCATAAAATCACAGGACATTTAACATTTTTAATATTTTTGGTAAGGACACAACTGCCCACAGAGGGACTCTCCCTCACAAAGTGGGACAGATGGTAACCCTAACCATTGGGCTAAGCTTAGCAAAGGACAGCGGCACGCAAACACGCTGCATTTCGCTTCCACTTGGTATAACATTCAACACAACAATGGAATACGGACACGGGGTTTTAAATGTCATTTGTTTGAGGGATGGGGACTCAGTATTCAGCTACGTGCCTTTGTGTTTACTTTTTATTTTGGTGTTTGCGAAACTCTTGTATGCTTTGTATACATTTCAGTATCCACGGACACTGACAGGAGTGATTATTATTAGAAGCAGGCTGTATTAGTCAGCATTTTAGGTTGCGCGTCTGCAGCCGACATGTTCACGCCTCTGTGCAGTGCTTAGACATGCCCCTGCACTCGCGCATGTTTCCTATGCACGTGGATGTTGCGGCAGCGCGCTTTCAATAATATGCATGTGGTGCCGCTGTGCCATCTCTACGCTGCACGGTCGGCGCAAGCTAACGCCGTCCTTGCGCAGAGCTTCATGAATCCCAGGGTAAGTGTTTTCATTTCTTGATCTGATTTTAAATTCATTTTAACAGTCTGTATCTGCATCAGCTAATATCCTTAAGCCTATATTAATGATTCCAGCACATTGTTGCACTGCATTTTTCCTGTTTTCAGTGGTCTAACTGCTGTTATTAAGCCCTAATTTGACAACATAATTCCCTCCTTCTCTCCATTCATTGGCTGTTGACAATAAGCACATAAGAATCATTTTGTAAAATCTATCCCTTTAAACTACTCACCAGACTGAGACTTTTAATAAAATTGCTTAATTTTGAGAACACCGATACTGCTTGCACTGATTTTAGGATAAACTTAGAGAATCTTTTAACTACAATTAATTTACTGGTTCTTGCTGGTGGCATAAGAAGGTTTCCAGGCTATTAATTTTGTACTGAAATTTAAATACTCAGCAAGTCCACCCAAACATTATTCTAAAACCAAACTCCAAGCAGTTATAGTTACTCCTGACACCACCATCATTCCTGTCAGTGTCACGGACCAGCATTTCCCCACAACTTCTCTAGCCAAATTGAGATAGGTATCTTTATATAGTAATTGCCTCATACTGTCTAACAATCACCTATTACTCAAATAGTATAAAACAATATGTGAGAGATGTACATATATAATATCACTGGAGGCAAAATTCTCACACACAATAAACTCAGACACCAAAATCGTCATAAGTGCAGTATGCACCACACTTCACCAAGAACCTCACAATATACATTATCCTTCATATGCTGAGGTTCTAAAGATTAACTTGCCTAAACCTCAAAGACCTCCAAAACTCAACACAGGCACAAAGCACACTCAGCATATTAAGCCTACATAGTACAAGGAGACCCAAAGTCACAGATGCTGAGCCTGTAAGGCAGGCATCGAACCAACCAAACATTCTTGTTATAGGTGACTCCACTGTAAGACTTATTATCAGACTGAGCAAGAAAGGAGTGCCCCAGGAGCCATCAGATCATGCATGCACTTAAGTCCTTAAACAAGTACCAGTATGACTGTCATAGTTCAAGCCATGGTCAATAACTTCAGACTATGTGTCCAAGGTAGGAATGAGCCTAGCATTGAGCAGCATTCCACCTTCTCCAAGGATAATGTAGTGATAGGAGAAAAAATAATTGACTTCAACAATTCACTTATTTTTTGGTGATGTTCACAGGGGGTCCAATATCTGTCAGTCTGGGAAGATACGATCAACAGACCATGATGTTTTGCCAGGGTTGGCCTGCATCTATCCCGCTAGGTATTTGATTATTGACAAAGACATTGTACACCCCCAAACTGCCTTTTTTTCAGGCAATGCCAGCTTGATATATCTACCAAAATAACAAAACATGCAAAGTAAAATACAAATATGTCATTGATCAATGCTAGGAGCCTGAACAAGAAAATTCACCTCCTACAAGCCCTTCTCACGCTGAAAGACACTGACATCTGCGTAGTTACTGAGACATAGTTTAAAATAGCAGAAAGCACTCTAGCTGTGCAGGGATATAATGCCTTCCACACATTTAGACCAGTTACTGCATAGGAAAAAGGTGGGAATGTATCAATCTGCATTCAGAAGAAACTTGCATCAATGCTGGTGAATTAGCATAATGCACTAGAGCTCCTTTATGTCAAAATAACCATCAGAAAGGTCCCATACTATATACTAGCTAGCTACAGAACTCCCTCTATGGAAAAAGAAAGACAATTCTACAGGAACTAAAATCACTCAGTATCTAAACTATCCAACAATAGATTGTGGAAACCTACACCACCACCACTAGCGCACAAGCATAGAGATTCCTGAACTTTGTCAATACAAATGCCCTGGAACAATTAGACAGAGCACCCACTAAGGGGAATAGCATCTTGGATCTTGTCCTTTCTAATATCTTGCACCATCCTTTGCGTGTGTTCATCACATGTTAGGTCTAACCATAAGGCAGTCTCCTTCAAAATAAAACTAAAATCAGAGATCTCTTCCACCCAAAGTACCTTCAGAAACTTCTTTAAGACAGGCTACCTACTCCTAACTGATACACTGGTAAGCTTCTCATCCCCCCAAATCCACTGAATATGCAGAAATGTACACCACCACACTATACCAGCACGTAAACAGCTGCATAAATACAGCTGTAGCCTGGAGGCACAAGTGCAGGGCAAACTCCAGAGACAAACCCACATGGTGGAACCATAATATCAACAAGAGTTATGATAAAAGGATATAATTTTGACCAAAAGTAAGAAGAGAAAGTCCCAGAATGTTACAGCTCATGTCATTAAAATAAACAAATTCAAGAACTTAATAAAATCCATCAAAGCCAAGTCTGAGGCTAAAATAACTAGCCAAGCCAAATATAATCACATTTTCTAGTTATGTTTAAATCCCAAAAGCACAATGCAGCATTGTGCTGAGCTGATTGTGAATGATATAACCTACACTAAGACTGAAATACAGCTAACCTACTGACTGATAAATTTAGCTCCAACTTTACATCTCTTTCCCTTCTGTCTGTCCCTGAAGACTTATCTGAAACTGGCTCACATCCAGCTATCACACAAGACAAGTCTTAAAAGTGTTATCAAAAGCATCGATGAGTCCTGACGGTTTCCCCCTGGATGCATCTTAAATAGCATGAAGCACAATATAAACACACATCTAACAACAGTGTTTAGTCTTAGCCTCCCTTCCATATAGGTTTTGTACCAAGCAAATGTTTAACAGGTACAGTCATTCCCTGCATAAGCGAGGACCTTCCAAAGATCCAGACAATTCCAGACCCATAAGTTTGATGAGCCCCATATGAAAGACATATAAAGATTTATCATGGAATTAATCAATTAGGAGAGAGGGAACCTCCAAACATTAGACCCCACTCAGTCTGAATTTGTAAAGGGCAGGTCATGCTTACTCAACCTAGTGGATTTTTTTAAAGGTCATCAAAACAATGGATGAAGACAAAATGGTGTACACCGCATAGTTTGACCTGGCCAATGCTTTTGCAACAATTCCCTACTGAAGTATAGTAGAAAAGCTAAATAAACTCAGAATAAACCCCTATTTCAAGTGGTGGATTGTCAACTGGCTCACAGATAGGATGCACATAATCAAAATACAGGAAGTTACCTCCACAAACAGGACAGTCACTAATGGAGTCCTCCAGAGTTCTGTGCTGGGACCTCTCCTGTTTGACATTTACTTTTTTGAAGTAAAAGCCAATACCAAAA